>NC_134267.1:28117827-28421661 GCF_031893055.1 Leptodactylus fuscus | reverse complement strand
CTCTTTCCTGCCATCCACATCTCCCACTCTTTATTTCTGAGTCTCTCAGCTTGCGTTGTCAGATTTTTCTCCGCCACCTCCGTGAACGCCGCACAGTTATTCTCATTTTCAGATCAATATGTTGTCGAAGCAAAACTGGCAAAGTAGAACAAGTTTTATGATTCTGTCAAACTCCTCGGCAGCAGCCATTTACACCGCCACGCCGCGCTCCCCCGCCATCACATGTGACACTGAGAACTCCGAGAGAACTTGTTTATCATCCCTCCAGCCAGTAACTACAACCTGCCCAATACAAGACCTCACTATAAGACAAAAGTGCAACACATGGCAACTACACTCGTACATACACAAGCAATATCAAGGCGGTAAGAACAGGCGTGTAGAGGGAGCAGCTCAATGGCCGTTGTACTATATAGTACAAAATAGCACATAGCAATACACCAGCTGTACCACATAACAATACACCCGCTGTATCACATAACAATACCCCACCTGTACCACATAACAATACATCGGCTGTATCACATAACAATACACCGCCTGTACCACATAACAATACATCAATACATCAGCTGTATCACATAACAATACATCGTCTGTACCACATAACAATACATCAGCTATACCGCATAACCATACACCAGCTGTATCACATAACAATGCACTGGCTGTATCACATAACCATGCAGCGACTGTACCACATAACAATACACCTGCTGTATCACATAACAATACACCGCCTGTACCACATAACAATACATCGGCTGTATCACATGACAATACATCGTCTGTACCACATAACAATACATCAGCTATACCGCATAACCATACACCAGCTGTATCACATAACAATGCACTGGCTGTATCACATAACCATGCAGCGACTGTACCACATAACAATACACCCACTGTACCACATAACAATACATCGGCTGTACCACATAACAATACATCGGCTGTACCACATAACAATACATCGGCTGTACCACATAACAATACATTGGCTGTACCACATAACAATACACCGCCTGTACCACATAACAATACATCGGTTGTACCACATAACAATACATTGGCTGTACCACATAACAATACACCAGCTGTACCACATAACAATACACTGGCTATACCACGTAACAATACACCGGCTGTACCTTTATATAGCAGTGCCCAGGAAAAGTGTCAATACAGAGCCCACATATAGACTCAGCACAGTAATGCTGCACAGAACACATAAAACAGCACTGCACGAGACACATCTGCACCGCAACAGGCAGACATAGGACACAGCTTTACCCCATTCAATAGAATTAAAGGGGTATTCCCATGTAGCATACTCACCAGTCTTCACTGCTGTAAAATCTTCTTTCTTCCTGTTTTCTCGCATCATTTGGTGGGCGGGGTTTCACATACAACCTGCCATTTAGCTCCGCCCCCACATTAGCGTGTAGCTCTGCCCACCCATATTGGACTATGAAGTACAGGCAGCAGCAACTCCATTCTGTGTTACATACAGAGACTGCCTGTCTCTGCCATAATGAACACAATTGAATTAGCTAGCCTGATAACTGGGAGAACAGAAGACGAGTTCAGAAATGAAAGCAGCTCCTCTCCCCTATCTGATAGCAAGAAGCTAGGTCACGTGGTGTAGACACAGGAATAGCTAGAAACACAGGCTCGCTCCCGTGCACTTAGCCCCTCCTCCCTCCCCCCTGAGAGCAGCAGATACATCACTTGACTTTTGAGCAGATAAGTCAGGGCTGTGGCCACAAAGAATTGAATAAAGTAAGATAGTGGAGAAACAAAGCAGTTTTGCTGAAGCAATGTATTTAGGAAAAGTCTTACATCCACATTAACAAGCAGTATAGATAGGATCCTTGTGATGGGACAACCCCTTTAAGCAGTACAATGTTTCAGGTTAATTAACCCTTAAGGAACTGATGGGAAACAATCACCTGACACCATTATTCAGATTTTATAGTTACTGAAAAGCGAGTTCAATCTAAATAGTAGAAAATGAAGGGACAGACATTGAAGGGAACGTTCCCTGTACCTGAGGCCGAGCGCACCTTCATAGGTCTCCTCGTGAGCAGAGTCATTTCTTATAGCTGTAATTATATATGGACTTCCTTGGCCTTATACACGCGGCCCTGAATGAGTTAACGCTTTCTGGCGCAGGTTAGTGATCGGGTTATAAGGCAGACCCTACTATGCAATTAGTAAACGATGAAGAAATAATTCCATCTGATGGTGCTGACACATCTAGAATGAAAAGATCCTGGAAAGGACAAAGCAACTCAAAAAATGATTCCCCCCCCCCATCATCCATTCTTCCTGCCCCCCTTAGGACAATCCACATCTATAGAGAGGACGACACCTTTATATAACAGCCCCTTCTATTAGCCAGGACTAGGCAGGTCAGGGGATCTGACCATCAGAAATCCATTGTCTATGGCTGGGTGTAGGCTACAATGTACTTGTAGTACAGCAGATACATGACAAAGAGCATAATGTGGAATTATGGGTAATGGCTGCCATGGGGTAGGGTTATAAGATTATGAAGGAGTAAATGAAAGTCAACGTGCATTACAGACTCCAAGCAGATGGTTAATGATGAGACATTGGCGCCCATCCATTGAACAAAGCGTTACTGTCCAGCGGTTATATGTCTCTTCATTAACCCCTCAATCCACACAAGTCCTACAATCCTGTACTTGGTGGCGGCTGTTGGAGGAGAACCCGTGACTGACAATATGAAAGGAGGAAGTCTATTAGTTTAGAGATGATCATCAATAATGTCTGTTTCAGACATTTCAGATGCCAGACAGGTAAACCTCAGATACTCACATGCCATAGGGATCATTATATGGGATCAAGAAAACCCCCGTCATAACCAACACAATCAACCATTCAGCTATGACCAGGGATTGAAGTACAAGGATTCGGAGACCACTGAACTCAATAGTGAATCAAATTATGAATGTTTCCCAATTCATGTATATACTATATATAGAGATTGGTAAAAACCTACTCGGAAACTATTCACTTGTTAAGAAATTCATATAAAGAGGTATGACATGAATCAGAATTATGTTTGGCAATTTGCCCATCCAGTACGTAAGTAGCCACCTCTTGTTTGAACCCCTTAAAATAATCTTTCTAGAAACATAAAGAGTCAAATGCCTGGAGATACAACCAGGACTGTAGTAATATTCAGCATCAATCTGTTTCAATATTGAACCTCAAAATTAATAAGTTTGTCCTTGCCTCCCCATCTTACCCACAACTTTGTAGAGGTTTGTAGAAGTGGAGGTAGCAGGAGTGTTTTTGCAGAAAGCAAAACATGTGGCAGCATAGCTGTAGGGAAAAGAACATGGAGACAGCAGAGCTAAGTATGTGGAGGAAACATAGAAGTATAGCAAGCTGAGGGGTGGAGGGGAGCATGAAGGTAGCTGAATTGAGTGTGTGTTAAAGGAACATGGAGGTATCAGAGTTCGGTGTAGGAGGAAATTGAAGTAGGAGAGATATGTGTGGCAGGGATGCAACTTACCCCCCACCAACCACCCTCTTTGCTTTGGCAATGCCAAATGTATATTCGGACATGCCAATAAAGCTCTTTTGTACCTGTATCTTGTATCTGTTGTAGAGACATCAGCCTGTATACAGCTACCAGCTTGTAAACTGATTTATTGTCTCATTCTGTGCACTTATGGTCTCTTATCTATACACCAAGTAGTTGTAAAAGTGTAAGGAATAGCAGAGTGTAGTAGCAGCAATTATCCCCCTCCCCTTTTCATAAAATAATATGTAGAAAATAACTCTGCCTGAAAAGTGGAGAAAACAGATTTATTTAAGAAAATATATTACAAAGTTTCATATATTACCTGCACTAGTCAATAATGAAAATTTTAAATGAACAAGTTTGTCCTTGATTCCCCAATGTACCCATAACCTTGAAATGAAAAAGGGTTGCATAAGTGCACTAACCATGTGATTATACAAGACAATCCTGTTTATTAGAGCGCATGTCTGTGTGTCCTTGAGCATCATCACAGTCATATCTTGTCAGCCACAACTGCAGATGGTGTAGAATTTTGTGTAAAATGCAAATTATTTTTCACAGATGAAAACGAGGTCACGTGTGCAGTAAAGAACAGAGTGTGCATCACGTGTGCAGTAAAGGACAGCGTGTGTGTGTATGTGTTATGTGTGCAGGAAAGGACAGTGTGTGTGTTGCATGCAGTAATGGATGGTGTGTTTGTGTGTCACGTGTGCAGTAAAGGACAATATGTGTGTGTCACGTGTGCAGTAAAGGACAGTAAGTGTGTCACGTGTGAAGTAAAGGACAGTATGTGTGTGTCACGTGTGTAGTAAAGGACAATATGTGTGTGTCACGTGTGCAGTAAAGGACAGTATGTGTCACGTGTGTAGTAAAGGACAATGTGTGTGCAGTGTATAATGTATATAACGCCATACAATACCATCTCTTCAGCTCATTTCATGTACAGCGGTAAAGATGGAGGACTTTGGTGCTCGTAGACCTAAATTCCCTAAATCCCCCACAACAGAATTGGGGAGCCCTGCAGTTAGTGAGACGGGAGCCCTGCGTGGATTAGTCCTTGTACAGACAAGTCCTTGCAGTCGTCTACAGCCTGGACAGAGGACAATAAAACAAATGTCACATTACACATCATTCTACACTGAAAATAAAACATTTCTCCTGAGCGTTTAATTATCTGCGGTCATTAATACTAATTACCCTTCTCATTAATTCTGCCGGACGTGGTCAGCTCTGAGCAAGGATTGCTGTGTAATAAATGGCTGCGCCCTGACAGGGAATGATGAGATATGACATAATCCCTGACAAAGCTGACAAATTACATCAAATAGCTGGACAGCAATGCCTGCCATAAAGTGTATCCGAGCTGAGCCCAGATTGATGGCCGATCACTCAGATACACAGTCCTGACAAGTCACTACATCATAAAGCTGATGTAGACACCGGGAGCGACCGCCAGCCCAGATTTATAGTCCTTTATAGACCCCTATGTGATTAACCCTGTGCTTGCCGTCGCTCAGCTACTTCCTGGATATAGTTACATTGATCGCTGTTTTTTACAGTTAGGGCCAGAAATATTTGGACAGTGACACAATTTTCGCGAGTTGGGCTCTGCATGCCACCACATTGGTTTTGAAATGAAACCTCTACAACAGAATTCAAGTGCAGATTGTAACGTTTAATTTGAAGGGTTGAACAACAATATCTGATAGAAAATGTAGGAATTGTACACATTTCTTTACAAACACTCCACATTTTAGGAGCTCAAAAGTAATTGGACAAATAAACATAACCCAAACAAAATATTTTTATTTTCAATATTTTGTTGCGAATCCTTTGGAGGCAATCACTGCCTTAAGTCTGGAACCCATGGACATCACCAAACGCTGGGTTTCCTCCTTCTTAATGCTTTGCCAGGCCTTTACAGCCGCAGCCTTCAGGTCTTGCTTGTTTGTGGGCCTTTCCGCCTTAAGTCTGGATTTGAGCAAGTGAAATGCATGCTCAATTGGGTTAAGATCTGGTGATTGACTTGGCCATTGCAGAATGTTCCACTTTTTTGCACTCATGAACTCCTGGGTAGCTTTGGCTGTATGCTTGGGGTCATTGTCCATCTGTACTATGAAGCGCCGTCCGATCAACTTGGCAGCATTTGGCTGAATCTGGGCTGAAAGTATATCCCGGTACACTTCAGAATTCATCCGGCTACTCTTGTCTGCTGTTATGTCATCAATAAACACAAGTGACCCAGTGCCATTGAAAGCCATGCATGCCCATGCCATCACGTTGCCTCCACCATGTTTTACAGAGGATGTGCCTTGGATCATGTGCCGTTCCCTTTCTTCTCCAAACTTTTTTCTTCCCATCATTCTGGTACAGGTTGATCTTTGTCTCATCTGTCCATAGAATACTTTTCCAGAACTGAGCAGGCTTCTTGAGGTGTTTTTCAGCAAATTTAACTCTGGCCTGCCTATTTTTGGAATTGATGAATGGTTTGCATCTAGATGTGAACCCTTTGTATTTACTTTCATGGAGTCTTCTCTTTACTGTTGACTTAGAGACAGATACACCTACTTCACTGAGAGTGTTCTGGACTTCAGTTGATGTTGTGAACGGGTTCTTCTTGACCAAAGAAAGTATGCGGCGATCATCCACCACTGTTGTCATCCGTGGACGCCCAGGCCTTTTTGAGTTCCCAAGCTCACCAGTCAATTCCTTTTTTTCTTAGAATGTACCCGACTGTTGATTTTGCTACTCCAAGCATGTCTGCTATCTCTCTGATGGATTTTTTCTTTTTTTTCAGCCTCAGGATGTTCTGCTTCACCTCAATTGAGAGTTCCTTTGACCGCATGTTGTCTGGTCACAGCAACAGCTTCCAAATGCAAAACCACACACCTGGAATCAACCCCAGACCTTTTAACTACTTCATTGATTACAGGTTTACGAGGGAGACGCCTTCAGAGTTAATTGCAGCCCTTAGAGTCCATTGTGCAATTACTTTTGGTCCCTTGAAAAAGAGGAGGCTATGCATTACAGAGCTATGATTCCTAAACCCTTTCTCTGATTTGGATGTGGAAACTCTCATATTGCAGCTGGGAGTGTGCACTTTCAGCCCATATTATATATATAATTGTATTTCTGAACATGTTTTAGTAAACAGCTAAAATAACAAAACTTGTGTCACTGTCCAAATATTTCTGGCCCTAACTGTATTTACAGATTTCCCATCTTTCATAACTCGCTGTCTCGTGATAACTCGCCAAGGTAGTAAGGCTATATTCAAACAGCGCAGATACAATGGCACCAAACTCGCAGTGTTATATATACATTAGTTATAGATCAGTCACTGTCGATCATAAATTGGATTGTTCCAGACGGAACCCAGGGACAAGGTATAAAGTATGGCAGTCGTACAGGGGGATATGGTGGACAAGACTTGTTCTCTGCACCACTGTATCAGTATTCGTGACCACATTGTCTCCTGGATGACGTAGTTTTCAGCAGATTTTGCCTTAATAGGCTCCATTTCTGATTCTCTTGACCTTATTTGTGAGCCTGGAGGTCAAGGGTACAGGGGTCAAGTCAGGTCACAGTTATACATAATAAAATTATTATTAATATTTGGCAAAAGTAGCAAAACAAATGACAATACAGATTTGGCTTTGATGTCATTTATCGATCGAGAGAATAAACTTTATAATACGCTGAAAAAGCGAACATTACAATTGCAGGATTTTGTTGAATATATTGTGTGTACCCCAAATGTTTAACACTGTCACTTGTCCCGCCAAATCAGAGTTAATGGGAACGTAAGAGATGTGGCTTTCGGTGCAATGACGGAAAAACACTAAACATGGTTTGGTGATTAAGGGAGCCTGCACACGGAGTTTACGCTCCGCTCATTCTGAACGTAAACTCGTTCAGAGTGCGCGGCGTTAAAACAGATCCCATTGACTTCTATGGGTGCTGGCGTACGCGCACTAATCAATCAATCATTTAAATCAATGGGAGGCTTTTTTACCTATTGCTTTCAATGTGATACACGCGTATGCCGGCACCCATTCAAGTCAATGGGATCTGTTTTTTACGCCGCCGGGTTTTACGTTCAGAATGAGCGAGCGTTTACTTAGTGTGCAGGCTCCCTAAGGGGTAAAACAAGGCAATCATTAAGGGGTTAAAGGATAGGCCATATCAGGACAGCGGCTGTGTACAGGAGCTCGTAGATCATATGGATATCATACAAGGCACTTCTATAAGCAGAGGGTTGTACACTTGGGTCATCCATATATTACTAGTCCATCATGTTCAGTATCGGATTAGGGCGCATAGTCAGTGACCGGCTCGACTACTCAAGGACATAGAAGGTCCTGCTGTCCCACATCAGACCAGTCCTATAAATGACACTTGATCATTGCAGGGCCTGGTGCAGCTTATGAATTGGACCCCATGAATTCCAAATCACCCTCTCCCCGGGCAAATGGATGGAAACCTGACAAAACGCACAACAAAATCAAATTGGTAAAGGTTCTACCCCTTAAGCAGATGGGCGTAAGATTTGTAATGGGTGCAGGCAGGAATCCGGTCACATAGAATACAAAATCATCAAAATAACATAACAAGATGCAAGGAAGGAACAGTGGGAGGCGCAACTAAGAAATCCTAATGTAGTCTCCCCATCCACACGCCGCTGCCTCCTCCTCTACGCCTCTTATTTCCTTCCAGCTGGGATAATAAATGTTTCCCTTAGCGTGCGGCGCTTCTGTCCTACTAACTGTAGATACAACATGAGTGGCCGGACTCCTCTAAGTGATCTTCTGGCACTGACCCCAGGAACAGCATTATCAATGTTCAGCTCCATGCGAGGAGGAGATTACATAACGCACATCGATCCCCCACTCAGGATTTGTCTTTCTTTAAGATTTTGGAAAAGACTAAGCGAATGTTGACATTTCTGCTCTGGCTACTTGGATACTATGCACGTGTAGCAGAGCTGAATGTGTTATTACACTGTTTATTCTGTGCAGTGGCGTAACTACCGTAGGAATGGTGGGGCCCCGTGGCGAACTTTTGACATGCCCCCCCCCCCTTCCTGACCGACACTGAAGACCTTGACCGACCGACCCCCCCGCTGCATTCCTGCGCACTCTATTATACCCTTAGTGGCCCCTGCACACAGTATTATGCCCCGAAGTGGCCCCAGTACACAGTAGTATGTCCCATAGTGGCCCCTGCACACAGTATTATGCACCATAGTGGCCCCTGTACACAGTATTATCCACCATAGTGGCCCCTGTACACAGTAGTATGTCCCATAGTGGCCCCTGCACACAGTATTATGCCCCATAATGGCACCTGCGCACAGTATTATCCCCCATAGTGGCCCCTGCACACAGTATTATGCCCCATAGTGGCCCCTGCACACAGTATTATGCACCATAGTGGCCCCTGCACACAGTATTGTACCCCATAGTGGCCCCTGCACACAGTATTATGCCCCATAGTGGCCCCTGCACACAGTATTATTCCCCATAGCGGCCCCTGCACACAGTATTATGCACCATAGTGGCCCCTGCACACAGTATTATACCCCATAGTGGCCCCTGCACACAGTATTATACCCTATAGTGGCCCCTGCACACAGTATTATACCCTATAGTGGCCCCTGCACACAGTATTATGCCCCATAGTGGCCCCTGCACACAGTATTATCCCCCATAGTGGCCCCTGCACACACTATTATTCCCCATAGTGGCCCCTGCACACAGTATTATGCACCATAGTGGCCCCTGCACACAGTATTATGCCCCATAGTGGCCCCTGCACACAGTATTATGCCCCATAGTGGCCCCTGCACACAGTATTATGCCCCATAGTGGCCCCTGCACTCAGTATTATGCCCCATAATGAACTCCCATGAACAATTATTATACTCTGGGGTCTGAAAAGACCCCTGAGCATAATAATAGTGCTTGTGTGGCCCGCGGCATCACTTACTGATCCCGATTCATGCTACAGTATATGATCTATTACGTCCCATGATGATGTACAGTATATTCACCCTTTATACCCTGCTGGTGGTATATATATATATTACATCAGATCAGTAGTCTTTCCTCAGTCTTCTCTATATTGACCTCTAATTTGCCTAACTCATCGACGCCTTCCCACGCAATATGTTATGCTAATTACCAGACCCCGTTCCCATGGTGATAGAGTAAACAACAATAACCTTTCTTTGGTTGTTTTCTCAGAATTACAGCCGCAGCTGTAGACAGAACCACCAGACCTGCGTCACCGCTACATGTAAAGTCACGAGCACCGCAGCTCCATTCACTAAGTACTAGAAATAGAACAGAAAATTAAAGAACCGCTGAAAACTTTGGGGTTTTGTGCACTGGGAAAGAATCTTTACCATTTCTTGTTGTTTTCTGATGAATGTAAAATGTATGCAAAGATAACAGAATAAGTAATGTGGCTTGGTAAAGAAGAAAGATCTTCTTCCCCTATACCTGGATATGACAGTATTGGTGACTGCTCAGAATCTCTGCACTCACTGCAAAACACAACTATGAGGCAGGAACGTCAGAGGAGCTGAGGGAGATACGGTAAAAGAGACATATAGATACTATATATTATTCTATAGGACACCAGAGAAGGGCTGAGTGTAATACTGCTGTACTTTTACATGGGCAATTTCTTGATTCCTTTGCTGTTTCTATAAGCAGGAAGTCTCATGAAACAGAAGGTGATGGAACACATTAGAAGCCATAGACTAGAAGTGCAGGAGAGCGGGAGTGCAGGAGACCAGGAGTGCAGGAGACCAGGAGTGTGGGAGTGCGGGAGTGCAGGAGACCGGGAGTGCAGGAGACCAGGAGTGCAGGAGACCGGGAGTGCAGGAGACCGGGAGTACAGGAGACCAGGAGTGCAGGAGACCGGGAGTGCAGGAGACCAGGTGTGCGGGAGTGCAGGAGACCAGGAGTGCAGGAGACCGGGAGTGCAGGAGACCGGGAGTGCAGGAGACCGGGAGTGCAGGAGACCGGGAGTACAGGAGACCAGGAGTGCGGGAGTGCAGGAGACCAGGTGTGCGGGAGTGCAGGAGACCAGGAGTGCAGGAGACCGGGAGTGCAGGAGATCGGGAGTGCAGGAGACCAGGTGTGCAGGAGACCAGGAGTGTGGGAGTGCAGGAGACCAGGTGTGCGGGAGTGCAGGAGACCAAGAGTGCAGGAGACCAGGAGTGCAGGAGACCGGGAGTGCAGGAGACCGGGAGTGCAGGAGACCGGGAGTACAGGAGACCGGGAGTACAGGAGACCAGAGTCTGGGAGTGCAGGAGACCAGGTGTGCGGGAGTGCAGGAGACCAGGAGTGCAGGAGACCAGGAGTGCAGGAGACCAGGAGTGCAGGAGACCAGGTGTGCGGGAGTGCAGGAGACCAGGAGTGCAGGAGACCAGGTGTGCAGGAGTGCAGGAGACCAGGTGTGCGGGAGTGCAGGAGACCAGGAGTGCAGGAGACCAGGAGTGCAGGAGACCAGGAGTGCAGGAGACCAGGTGTGCGGGAGTGCAGGAGACCAGGAGTGCAGGAGACCAGGAGTGCAGGAGACCAGGTGTGCGGGAGTGCAGGAGACCAGGAGTGCAGGAGACCAGGTGTGCGGGAGTGCAGGAGACCAGGAGTGCAGGAGACCAGGAGTGCAGGAGACCACGTGTGCAGGAGACCGGGAGTGCAGGAGACCAGGTGTGCAGGAGACCAGGTGTACAGGAGACCAGGAGTGCGGGAGTGCAGGAGTCTGGGCTGGAAGGAACACAGAGGGCTGGTCACAGCTGTATGTACCCGCTTGGGTGTTATGGATAGTATTGTAGTGGGTGCTTGGGAGAGGGATGTCATTAGGGTTTATCACTATTCATGACCTAATCGACCACATGGGTGTCATGATTAGTATTGTAGTGGGTGCTCGGACGAGGGATATTACCTGGATTCATCACAGCTCATGTCCTGATCAATCACACGGTGTCATGGCTAGTATTATAGTGGGTGCTCGGGAGAGGGATGTCACTAGGGTTCATCACTATTCATGACCTGATCGACCTCATGGGTGTCATGGTTAGTATTATAGTGGGTGCTCGGGAGAGGGATGTCACTAGGGTTCATCACTATTCATGACCTGATCGACCTCATGGGTGTCATGGTTAGTATTATAGTGGGTGCTCGGGCGAGGGATGTCACTAGGATTCATCACTATTCATGACCACTTGGATGTCATAGCTAGTACAGTTGCCATTCTTCGGACAAGGGATATGACTCAGTCCCTTCTCCCTTGTGATACGCCCTCCAGGCTGCAGAGTCATTCCTCTGCATTCACCTCATGATCTGGATTGAAGGTGACATAATGCACCGGATCACCCCTTTGCGATGGCGGCCACGGCTCTCCCGCTGTCACATGTGTTTAGGCTCCTGTGTTTGTCTATGGAGAGACACCAATAAGAATTAACACTCAGATGGAGGAGCCTTCCAGGATTGTTAGGGGGGGGCTCTTATTGCATGATGAGCTCCTTCCACGTGAATACGTTTCAGGAATCATTTCCACGTTATTTCAAATGCGTGGCCTGAGTAGGTGGCGGGCTGTGTGTGGGGGAGGGGTACTGTATGTAATTACGTTAGTTTACACTATTGTTTCCGCTGCTTCGAGTTACAGAACTGACACTTATCTAGGAGATTAAACTATTTGCATCTTTGAAGTGTCCCCTGAGATTCATTATACTAACAATTATAATATCAGTAGCCGGCGGGAAAAGGATGAGAGTTATACTAAATCCCACACACCCACTATTATGTCAGAGGGATCTCAAGAAGATGAAGAGAAGACGAGGGAACTCTGTGTAGTAATTACATATAGGTGGGGGCTAAATATGACTTGTTACAATGTGACACATGTGGGATCAGTCTATGAACACAGTGACAGTGATGTAAGTTACAATGTGTCATATGTAAGATCAGTCTATGAACACAGTGACAGTGATGTAAGTTACAATGTGACATATGTAAGATCAGTCTATGAACACAGTGACAGTGATGTATGTTACAATGTGACATATGTAAGATCAGTCTATGAACACAGTGACAGTGATGTAAGTTACAATGTGACATATGTAAGATCAGTCTATGAACACAGTGACAGTGATGTAAGTTACAATGTGACATATGTAAGATCAGTCTATGAACACAGTGACAGTGATGTAAGTTACAATGTGACATATGTAGGATCAGTCTATGAACACAGTGACAGTGATGTATGTTACAATGTGACACATGTAGGATCAGTCTATGAACACAGTGACAGTGATGTAAGTTACAATGTGACACATATAAGATCAGTCTATGAACACAGTGACAGTGATGTAAGTTACAATGTGACATATGTAGGATCAGTCTATGAACACAGTGACAGTGATGTAAGTTACAATGTGACACATATAAGATCAGTCTATGAACACAGTGACAGTGATGTAAGTTACAATGTGTCATATGTAGGATCAGTCTATGAACACAGTGACAGTGATGTAAGTTACAATGTGTCATATGTAGGATCAGTCTATGAACACAGTGACAGTGATGTAAGTTACAATGTGACATATATAGGATCAGTCTATGAACACAGTGACAGTGATGTAAGTTACAATGTGTCATATGTAAGATCAGTCTCATTTCAGGATCGATTTTAAAATCCGATTTCCGATCATTTTCCAGCCGATCCCGATTGCGATCGTGAAATTTGCTCGATTGCTGATCGAGGTCCGATCTTTCCTGATCCCGATCGCTCAACCCTATTAATGATATACACATGAATAGGGTTGATCCGATCTTGAGATAACCTCTGACCTCTATCCCGCCGGAAAAGATGGGGATCGTAATTCCGACCGCGATTGTGAAATTTACTCGATCGCCGATCGGAATCCGATCTTTTCCGATCCCGATCGCTCAATCCTATCTATGAACACTAACAATCCATAACACTGTAACACATTTCAGGTTCTAGCGACTTCTCTCTCAGGGATGAAACTACCGGAGGACAATCCAGAAGACTTGTGAACACTTGTACAAAGGATGCCTGGAAATCTGTACATGGAAGATGAGACATCCTGCGCCAAAGTTCTCATGGCTTGTCATGGAGCATGTAGTGACCTCTCACCTCTGAACTGGACATGACAACACTTTTTTAGCCTTTCCCTTTTTCAGGTCGGGACTACTAAATTTGTCAAGTCTGTTGCTGAAGATTAGGGACCGTCCCCTCAAACTCCAGGACAGTTGGCTCCCATGTGTTGTGTCCAGGTAGGTTGGACCGTGAGGACAGGCTCAGCTCTCTCTGCTGTAGAGTTCACAATGTTTTATTTCCACTGGTTTACAACATACAGTGTCCACATAACAACGCCATCCACTGCCCTAATAAAGACGCCATGTACTCATAATATCTGGACATGTCCATCCAGGAGAAGGGGAAAGGACACTGGATCTAAGAACCAAGACCAGACCTGTGGGACATCCACCACCCTGAATATTACACCCTGAAACTCTGAGCTATCAGGACCACATAACATGAGCGGGGCTATTGTGTGCTAGTATGGGGGTGGGCATCCGCCTATGAGACCAATAGGAACCCAGACGCCCCTTAGGGCTGTAACACTGACATTTATAGGGCTAGAAACATGTTTCATCAAATCTACCTGCACCCCAGGATTTTGCTGTGTCACCAGGTGTCCCCTGTTATTGTGGACTGAAGAAACTGTTTAAGCACTTGCACCTCCGCACCTGTGGAAAAGTTTTCAATAAAAGTTCATTTCTGTCTCAACGTTAGAACAGTTTCTGTGTCTGACTCTGCACTGACAACATCAGGGCGCCCCGAACACCAGCAGTCAGCACAGTATAGGGGAAGTGCCCCGGAGGAACAATCACCAACAACATTTGTGCAGCCCCCTCATCACTGGTACCAGTGGTGGTAACGTGGGACAGCACAGACGCTATGCCCTCGTACCCAAAGACCCTGACAAGTCTGCGCCGTCTGCACCCTGCAATTCCAACTGCAGCGTTACCCCCAGCTGGTCACTGCACTTATACAAAACATCAGACAGAAGATTTAGTCATGAAATCCTGCAGTATCGGAGGAGAAAAACAGCAGTGACCGCCAGGAAGCCGAAAACTAAGTGTGCAGAGCCAAGACAGCAACAAGGGAATGTGAAGGATCCTGAAATACGGACAGCACAAACATGGGCACATGAACTACCTGGGACCCTACATATACCCAAATCACAATAATTTACAGAATCTTAGCAATGTTGTAATAAATTGTCTAAATATACAAAATATATTAAGATCCAGGGCAGCACAGTGACGCTAGGTTCACACCTGCGTTCAGGGTCTCCGTTCTGTGGTTTCCGTCTTCTGCATGCCAGAAGACGGAAACCACAGACCGGGTCCGGCCGTGAGCGGCGGTGAGTGTTTTATGCTCTCCGCCGCGAAACCGTTTTTTTTTTTATCCGGACACAGAGTACTGCATATCCGACTCTGTGTCCGGATTATAAAACCCAGTTTTGCGGTGGAGAGCATAAAACGCTCACCGCCGCTTACGGCCGGACAGCTTTCTCACCCATTCAAATGAATGGGTATGAAAGACTCCTGCAGGTTTCCGTATCCTGCCTCTGTTTTATGCAGGAAACGGAAACCTGCAGTACGGAGAGGGCAACGCAGATGTGAACGAGCCCTGACTCAGTGGTTAGCTCTGCAGCCTTGCAGTGCTGGATGCATGAGCTCGAATCCTGCCAAGGACAACATCTGCAAGGAGTTTGTATGTTCTCTCCGTGATTGCGTGGGTTCCCTCCCACACTCCAAAGACATACTGATAGGGAAAATGTATATTGTGAGCCTTATATGAGCGCACAATCTACATTTAAAATATTTTATATATATATATATATATATATATATATATATATATATATATATATATATATAAAGATCCCAAACACTGTGAATCAATATTAGACATTAGTACCTATCCTGTACTGAGCTAAGTCCTGTATTATACTCCAGAGCTGCGCTCACTATTCTGCTGATACAGTCACTGTGTACATACATTACATTACTTATCCTGTATTATACTCCAGAGCTGCGCTCACTATTCTGCTGGTACAATCACTGTGTACATACATTACTTATCCTGTATTATACTCCAGAGCTGCACTCACTATTCTGCTGGTACAGTCACTGTGTACATACATTACATTACTTATCCTGTATTATACTCCAGAGCTGCGCTCACTATTCTGCTGATACAGTCACTGTGTACATACATTACATTACTTATCCTGTATTATACTCCAGAGCTGCGCTCACTATTCTGCTGGTACAGTCACTGTGTACATACATTACTTATCCTGTATTATACTCCAGAGCTGCACTCACTATTCTGCTGGTACAGTCACTGTGTACATACATTACATTACTTATCCTGTACTGATCCTAAGTTATATCCTGTATTATACTCCAGAGCTGCACTCACTATTCTGCTGGTGCAGTCACTGTGTATATACATTACATTACTTATCCTGTACTGATCCTTAGTTATATCCTGTATTATACTCCAGAGCTGCGCTCACTATTCTGCTGGTACAGTCACTGTGTACATACATTACATTACTTATCCTGTACTGATCCTGAGTTATATCCTGTATTATACTCCAGAGCTGCGCTCACTATTCTGCTGGTGCAGTCACTGTGTACATATATTACATTATTATTCAGTGGATTGTTCAGTTCCTTGTATAAACTTTGCACTTTCCCTAAAGGCAAATTACTTAAGAATGATGTTTACAGACACTGAACAAGCAATGATGGGAGATTTCAGATCTAGATGTTGGTGTAAATTATTTATTATGTAGGCCACACTTGTACATTGTGGGGTGTTCAGTTTCTGTGGAGCTCCCCTTTAGATGCCTCCATTACACAGTGATACATCAGCCCCCTCCCCGCGGTCGGAGCACTCATTATTATTATACACTATTATTTAGTGTCATGTGATCCGGGAGATTTCCATTATAATTATTGGTCTTTGTCCTTGAGGCTCAGTATATAGATGATGAGTTATGGCCGGTCACACATGTAATAGTCTGAGAGCTCGGGGTAAGTGATAGCGTCAGCGCTGTAATAAATTACATTATAATGGCGGGGTATGGAAATGAGCTCCAGTGCAAGGAGTGTAAACACAGCGCATGGACCGCAGGGAGCGTAGCACGATAAGCGGCAAACAAGTGTCACTAAGAGCAAGGCTGTCTGAGAAGTGAAGGATTTTGACATCACAGTGACATCACTAGACAACAAAAGTATGACAGAAGACTGGACTAAAGAGGCCACAAAAGTCAGATTGGTCAGTGATCGGTGCAATGTGGTCACACATTCAGTTTTGCAGTGCTGACTGTGCTTGACCAACCCTCCCTGATCCAGCAGGACAGTCCCAGATTTCGGGGGCTGTTCCCCTGTCCTGCTCAGTGGGAGGTATGGCCCAACTTAAACTCATCCGAGTCCAGAGCAGATGAGTTGAATACAATGGTGGGGCCTGGAGTCGTCGACTCCCATCTTCATCATTGGGCTCCTATGAGGTTACACATTCTTGGCTGATCAATCTGTGATTAGTTGATGATGTCACAGTGCGATGAGGTGACACATTGTATAGCTAATTAAACTGTAATTAGTTGATGATGTCACAGTATGGTGAGGTCACACATTTAGCGTTGCAGCTTTTGCTGTGACTGGAGACGACCTCTTTGACGTGTTTCCATCTTTCTATTGTCTCAATGTGTACAATGTATCGTTCAGACTTTATTACGATGTGACTTTATCCCGGCCCGATCCTTCCACGTCCGGCATTTTCCATCATTCCTTGCAGTTCATGAATAGCTCCATAGACATTATGGAGCTGCGGGGGATCATTGACACTGCGCCCCCTCCCCGATTCCCGGGACAATTCATCTCTGTCTTCGGTGGCATTCGCTGGTTTAAGTTGCAGTTTAATTTAGTTTTGTTTTCCTATTTTGTACTTGCTATACGGTTATTATGTGCGATGAATGGCGGCACACGCGGCTTAATGGCCGCCATATCTTATCTGAATGGAGTCGTTGTAGGGCGCGTAGATATTTTATTACAGAATAAAAGGTTATTTGCTGAGGATTTTTAGCGCTCACTAAATACTGAGCGGACGATGGGGGATCTGCTGCTCATCACTCAGGACCTGCTGGGGATCCTGATAGCGACTTGTGTTTTATGACAACTTTATATCCCATAATATCAAAAGATCAGAAAGTGCTCATAAAATCAGAGGGTCCCGCTGTGCGCAAGATGGCGGCTCGTACAATGTTTTATAGAGGAGTGGACGGAGAATCATAGGGGAGGTGGAAGAAAAACGACATCAGACTACAACCCCCAGCATGCCCTCACACACCGCACTATATAAGGAGAGGAATGTGAATATCCTATAGAGGAGGTCACAGGGTGAGCGTTACATAGTGGGAGGAGCAGGGGGTCCAGCAGTACAGAGTATTTCAGGAGAGGAATGTGCTGATGTTATCATTTGATAATCTCAACTATTTAGTCAATCATGATTAGTTCCTATTATAAATAAGTCAAGCAGGCAATGTTAGTTTAGATTTCTGAAACTTGCAGAATAGTGAGCGCAGCTCTGGAGTATAATACAGGATGTAACTCAGGATCAGTACAGGATAAGTAATGTAATGTATTTACACAGTGACTGCACCAGCAGAATAGTGAGCGCAGCTCTGTAGTATAATACAGGATAAGTAATGTAATGTATGTACACGGTGACTGTACCAGCAGAATAGTGAGCGCAGCTCTGGAGTATAATACAGGATGTAATTCAGGATCAGTACAGGATAAGTAATGTAATGTATGTACACAGTGACTGCACCAGCAGAATAGTGAGCGCAGCTCTGTAGTATAATATAGGATAAGTAATGTAATGTATGTACACAGTGACTGCACCAGCAGAATAGTGAGCGCAGCTCTGTAGTATAATACAGGATAAGTGATGTAATGTATGTACACAGTAACTGTACCAGCAGAATAGTGAGCGCAGCTCTGGAGTATAATACAGGACGTAACTCAGGACCAGTACAGGATAAGTAATGTATGTACACGGTGACTGCACCAGCAGAACAGTGAGCGCAGCTCTGGAGTATAATACAGGATGTAAGTCTGGATCCGTCTTGTACCAATGTATCTGGCGTTACATATTGTGTTTGTTAGGTTTGCGCTCACTTGTATATTTGCTTCCTTTTCTGGATTTGCTGACTAGCTTACTTTTTTGTGTACTCAGTGTCTAATCTATTTATGTAGATTTTATATCCTCTGCTCATAAACGGAGATTCCCAGGTGAATAGACTCTTATAGGCAGAGAGAGGAATCATCAGGAGATACATTAAGAATGATTTATTATACCAGTGTGCTGTACACTAGTCCTATCTCTCTGCAACACCAGGGTAAGATATGGTACAGTTATTGCGGTGCCTCTTAATAATTTTGGTGCATCTCTTGTGGTTCTTGCCCCAGTAATGGAGATCTAAGCTCTCTGGTGCTTGTGAGCAGGTGTTTTGGACTTCGCAGTGTTTGGGGCTTCTGTTTCACAGGGATATTCAGAGAGACAGTGAAATCCATCTATCAATCCATTTACTTAGTAATCTGGTCTGTCTTTGAAGTTCCAGGTATGGGGTTTATTTCTGTTCCAGTTGTCTGGAGAAGTTGTCAGGTCGGTCTGGGCGAAATGGAGAAGAAATGGGAAGGACTACAATCACAGACATGACCAGTGAGTGAGCAGATTTATGGAGGAGCCGTCACCTCCCCGAACTTCTCTCTTATAGGAAATCCTCCAATTCTGGAGCCTCTTCAGAGAGAACTCTAAGTGCAGACTCATATAGTCATTGTATGTTAGAGGATGGGGCCATGTATGTGGGGTGGTCTTGTGAGTGTCAGGGATGCTTCTAAATCCCATTCTAGCCGTGATGGCGGATCTACAAATCACTGTTCAAGGACATGGAGCCAAACTGAGCAGCCACACAACAAGCACAGGGTTGGACTGTCCAGCAGCTTTGGGGCCCCCCAGTTCTTTGCCTTTTTGCAACCCCCATGCCTATGACAGAGTCCATGTGGGCTGATACTAGGGAAGACCATCACTTCTGACAAGCAAGTAATGTCACAGTGTGTCAGCTCCCCCTCCCCAGGTACCCGCCCCCGAGGAGCGTTGCAGCCGTACAAATGCTGTTATGATGAGCACAATTCCATATTATTCCGTTTTCTTATTTTACTTTAATATTTATCTTTGAAAATATTTTACAGAAGTCAGTTCTGTTTCCAAGATACATTTATATAGAAGGAAAAATAATAATGTGCCCGGAATAAGGTAAAATGTGACCAAAGAAAATAATCTTTTCATGACAAAGAAGTACGGCATAAAGTACATAAGTTATGGCAGAGTCCCTGGAGCAAGTATCAGAAATTGCAGGAACTGGATGACAACAGAGAGCAGCAGAACAAGATGTATAAATCTCACCCACACTTAGAGACAGAAACCGGGCACTGAAACGTCTTCACCGAGTTATCACAACAGAAACTGGTACAAGAAAAAAAAAACACAAACTGAAGACAAACCAGAACCCGCAGTAATCTCAGAAGGCAGATCGAAACCGGAGGGATGAATTCAAAGAGTGATCGTCCAAGCCAAAAGCCAGTCCGAGAGGTAACATCAGAGCCAAAATCACAAGACAAGTAGATTTTTTTATCAGACAGATTTTTTATCATCAGTACATCACACACACACAAATAGATATATATATATCCTCATACATTATACACAGACACAATAGAAACATATATATCTCATATATATATAGAGTGTCACACAGAAGAGGCTTAGATACATGTGATTGGAAGAGTGTGTTATACATGATAGGGTGAGATACAGCAAATCGTACCACAAATGATAAGCAGAGATACATACCATCACAATGATATATCACACATGATAGGATTAGATACGTTGGATCAGAAGAGTATCACAGATAATAGGATTAGATACACGGCTCAGCAGACAGTATCACACAGGATAGGATTAGATTCACAGCTCAGCAGACAGTATCACACATGATCAGATTAGATACGAGGCTCAGGAGACAGTATCACACATGACAGGATTAGATACACAGCTCAGCAAACAGTATCACACATGATAGGATTAGATACACGGCTCAGGAGACAGTATCACACAGGATAGGATTAGATACACGGCTCAGTAAACAGTATCACACATGATAGGATTAGATACACAGCTCAGCAGACAGTATCACACATCATATGCTTAGATAATATTGCACATGACAGTCTTAGATACACTGTCATATACTTCCGCTTCTTTCCTAGCTCTCTTTAACATTATCTGACCAGGTCACGTGACCTCCACCCTCTTCGCCGTGTGATTTGTGTGTAATGTTCCTCGTCCACTTTCCTTCCATTTCCTTCATTAATATTTACTTCTTACATTTGTTATTTTATAACCTTGAAGTTAATATTTGGCGAGACCCTGAGCGGCGGCGGCGAGCGCTTCGAATATCACACATAAATATTTATAGGAATATTTCACAATCGCCCCCGTTGTATTTATCCCGCTGTGCGTCTCATTGTGCTCAGGGACCGTCTCGCCCCATAAAACTACAACTGTTATTTTACGAGACACTTTATTTTTCGTGTTTTCATATTCTGTGGTGAGGGGGAGACAGACCTATAAAACTCTCCGTGCACGGCCGCTGTCTGCAGACCCCTCATCTATATCCTCACCGCGGAGTCAGGTGTTACCATAGTCATTATTGGTGTCAGATCTCCGCCACTGCCCTCACTGGTGGCTGCAACAGAATCTGATTGGTGGACTCCTAAACTACAGCTGTACATAAAGAGGTACTCTAGTGAAAAAATAATAATATAAAAAAATATAAAAAATATAATACATAGAAGGAGAAGCCCCATAAAATATACCCTAAAATAAAAGTCGCACTACCAACACCAGGCTGTTTGTGGGATTACTCCGAGCTACCTGTCACACTTATACCAGGGTGCTTGTGGGATTACTCCGAGCTACCTGTCACACTAACACCAGGCTGTTTGTGGGATTACTCCGAGCTACCTGTCACACTTATACCAGGGTGCTTGTGGGATTACTCCAAGCTACCTGTCACACTAACATCAGGCTGTTTGTGGGATTACTCCGAGCTACCTGTCACACTAATACCAGGCTGCTTGTGGGACTACTCTGAGTTACCTGTCACATTACTAATACCAGGGTGCTTGTAGGATTACTCCGAGTTACCTGTCGCACTACTAACACCAGGCTGTTTGTGGGATTACTCTGAGCTACCTGTCACACTACTAATACCAGGGTGCTTGTGGGACTACTCCGAGTTACCTGTCACACTACTAATACCAGGCTGCTTGTGGGATTACTCCGAGTTACCTGTCACACTACTAATACCAGGCTGCTTGTGGGATTACTCAGAGTTACCTGTCACACTACTAACACCAGGATTACTCCGAGCTATCTGTCACACTACTACTACCAGGCTGCTTGTGGGATTACAACGAGTTACCTGTCGCACTACTAACACCAGGCTGTTTGTGGGATTACTCTGAGCTACCTGTCACACTACTAATACCAGGGTGCTTGTAGGATTACTCCGAGCTATCTGTCACACTACTACTACCAGGCTGCTTGTGGGATTACAACAAGTTACCTGTCACACTACTAACACCAGGCTGCTTGTAGGATTACTCCGAGCTACCTGTCACACTAACACCAGGCTGTTTGTGGGATTACTCCGAGCTACCTGTCACACTAATACCAGGCTGCTTGTGGGATTACTCTGAGCTACCTGTCACACTACTAATACCAGGGTGCTTGTGGGATTACTCCGAGTTACCTGTCGCACTACTAACACCAGGCTGTTTGTGGGATTACTCCGAGTTACCTGTCACACTACTAATACCAGGGTGCTTGTGGGACTACTCCGAGTTACCTGTCACACTACTAATACCAGGCTGCTTGTGGAATTACTCAGAGTTACCTGTCACACTACTAATACCAGGCTGCTTGTGGGATTACTCCAAGTTACCTGTCACACTACTAATACCAGTGTGCTTGTGTGATTACTCCGAGCTACCTGTCGCACTAATACCAGGCCGCTTGTGGGATTACTCCGAGCTACTTGTCACACTACTAATACCAGGCCGCTTGTGGGATTACTCCGAGCTACCTGTCACACTACTAATACCAGAAGGCTTCTAGTATTACTCGGAGTTAACCGTCACACTAATAATACCAGAAGGCTTGTGGGATTACTCCAAGTTACCTGTCACACTACTACTACCAGGCTGCTTGTGGGATTATTCCGAGTTACCTGTCACACTGCTAACACCAGGCTGCTTGTGGGATTATTCCGAGCTACCTGTCACACTACTAGCACCAGGCTGCTTGCAGCTAGCAAGATGAAATGCACAGACTTGCAATGGGAGATTTGCGGCTGAGATAAACCAGGGCATAATTCCATACAGAGTCCATATCAACAGGTGGCGCCACCTTCTCCCTCTACTATGTGTGGTATAGTGGGGTTCAGGATGGTCACCCACTATACATTAGAATCTCTGGGGTCTTATGTCCTGTAATGGTGAGAGGGAGACAGACCTATAAAACTCTCTGTGCACGGCCGCTGTCTGCAGACCCCTCATCTGTATCCTCACCACGGAGTCAGGTGTTACCATAGTCATTATTGGTGTCAGATCTCCACCACCGCCCTCACTGGTGGCTGCAACAGAATCTGATCGGTGGACTCCTAAACTACAGCTGTACATAAAGAGGTACTCTAGCCAAAAAATAATAATATAAAAAATATAATACATAGAAGGAGAAGCCCCATAAAATATACCCCAAAATAAAAGTCGCACTACTAACACCAGGCTGTTTGTGGGATTACTCCGAGCTACCTGTCACACTAATACCAGGGTGCTTGTGGGATTACTACGAGCTACCTGTCGCACTACTAACACCAGGCTGTTTGTGGGATTACTCTGAGCTACCTGTCACACTACTAATACCAGGCCGCTTGTGGGATTACTACGAGTTACCTGTCACACTACTAATACCAGGCTGCTTGTGGGATTACTCCGAGCTACGTCACACTACTAACACCAGGCTAATAAATCCATAAAAAGATAGAAATGGGTGGGCACTCACTCATCAGCCTCTTTTTGCCAATAGTGCTATCACTCCCTCCCTTTGGATTTCATTTATGTTTGCACCTAATAAAGGATATGTTCTAAAGAAAAGAGAAGACGTATGTCGAGTGCCCACCCATTTCTATCTTTTTATGGATTTATTTGCCGCAAAAGCTTTTTTCTGGGTAGATGTGCACCTCCATCGTTCCCTTTGGCTCTTTGAATATTTATCCATGTTCCAAGGACATTAACTGATGGTCAATATATGTTCCTACTATATGTATCATTGGGGAAGTACGAGCTGTGCCGTCTACTGTTTTTCTTGTTTTTTATAACTAACACCAGGCTGTTTGCAGCTAGCAAGATGAAATGCACAGACTTGCATTGGGAGATTTGCAGCTGAGGTAAACAAGGGCATAATTTCATACAGAGGCCATCACAACAGGTGGCGCCACCTTCTCCCTCTACTATGGGTGGTATAATGGGTTCAGGATGGTCACCCACTATACATGAGAATCTCTGGGGTCTTGTGTCCTGTAATACATTGGTACAAATGACATGTCTGTGTTAGTCCTGTGTACTCCAGTGACTGTGATATGGTTCATTCTGATGATGTCATCGTAACTTGACTCATCTTCTCTTCATCCTAATTTCTGGGTCAAGGAGTTGCTGACTTGGACGTTCTGCCCTCAGGGACTCGAGTCCTCACATATTTTGGGTGAAAGAAAAAGAAATATATCACAGTAATGAGTTTAGTTGCAGGTGGTTTAATTAAGTCTCGAGATGTTGATGAATGTTCCATCAGAAAGCAGAGAAGTCGCAGACTGATGGATGAGCCGCGGAGCGCGGACACGCGGGGCTAATGTAGATGGTGGTAATTCATAAAACAACCATGATGCTTCTTTGTGTCCACTGATAAGCCTGCTCTCAAAGTCTGTCAACTCGTCAAACTGTCTCCAAATGTCTTGTAGAGACCGATCTCTCACCCAGAGGTACACTACCCAAAAGTAGCCCCTGAGAGGCTTTTGCAGGGCAGCAGGAGGGGCACTTTTACGCCCTCTTGTGGTAAGACCCAGCCAGGGCCGCCATCAGGAATTTTGGGGCCCCATACAGCCTAAGTGTCTGCCCCCCCCCCCGCCATTTTAAAACTACCTTATTTTGCGTCATACTAATTCTGTATTACATTTCCCTTTATTTAGCAGCATTACAAGGCTTAATCAGACTCTATTTGCAGGTAAAATCTGCTACGTGTGACCGCGCCTATAGAGAGCCAACACCATTTATAAGAGCCCTCTTAATAAATCCTCAGGGCTTTTTCACATTGCGTTTTTGGCCTCCCTTGCCGGGATACATTGGTAACCAGTCAGAATCAGCTGTCAACTTATCCCTGCACGAAGAAGTGGCCATTAAAAAAAAAAGGGGGGCCTGCAGTTCTCCGTGCAGGGATAAGTGGGGAGCCGATTGTGACTGGTTACCAACGTATCCCGGCAAGGGAGGCCAAAAACGCAATGTGAATACTCCTTTAAAGTGAAAGTCCCACCCCCAAACAGGCTGCTATGCTAGTAGCATAGCCTACATCATTATTATTCTCCAGCTAAAAACTTATATATTATATATTATTGCCCCAGTTCCCTCTCCGCAGTGCCGCACACCCGATGTCCCAACAATCCCCCCCCCCGTCCACCCTCTAACATCTTTCCATTGGCCCCTGTACCCATACCTCCCAACTTTTGAAGAACCAAAAGAGGGACAAAATGTGCTTTGCGGTGCGGTGCAGTGCTTTGCGCGCCGTGGGAAATTTAGCCCCACCCACTGTTATGTTGACTCTGCCCACTCATTAATTTTTCATGTGCCCGCACACTGTATAATCCTCCTACAGTCACCCGTA
The DNA here is from genome assembly GCF_031893055.1 of Leptodactylus fuscus. Taxonomy (NCBI): domain Eukaryota; kingdom Metazoa; phylum Chordata; class Amphibia; order Anura; family Leptodactylidae; genus Leptodactylus; species Leptodactylus fuscus. Next base: position 28,395,914 of record NC_134267.1, on the reverse strand, counting down.
AATTATATGTCCCCCCTCCGTCTCTCCCCCAGCTTCATATACACCCTTCATCTGCCCCCAGATTCATGTCCCCTCCATCTCTGCCCCCAGATTCATGTCCCCCCATCTCTGCCCCCAGATTCATGTCCCCTCCATTTCTGCCCAAAGATTCCTGTCTCCACATATCTGCCCCCAGATTCATGTCCCCACATCTCTGCCCCCAGATTCATGTCCCTCCATCTCTTCCCCCAGATTCATGTCCCCCCATCTCTGCCCCCAGATTAATGTTCCCTCCCTTTCTGCCCCCAGATTCATGTCCCCCCATCTCTGCCCCCAGATTAATGTCCCAACCATCTCTGCCCCCAGATTCATGTCCCCTCCATCTCTGCCCCCAGATCCATGTCCCTTCCATTTCTGCCCACAGATTCATGTCCCCACATCTCTGCCCCCAGATTCATGTCCCTCCATCTCTGCCCCCAGATTCATGTCCCCTCCATCTCTGCCCCCAGATTCATGTCCCCACATCTCTGCCCCCAGATTCATGTCTCCACATCTCTGCCCCCAGATTCATGTCCCCACATCTCTGCCCCCAGATTCATGTCCCTCCATCTCTGCCCCCAGATTTATGTCCCCCCATCTCTGCCCCAGATTAATGTCCCCTCCATCTCTGCCCCCAGATCCATGTCCCTTCCATTTCTGCCTACAGATTCATGTCCCCACATCTCTGCCCCCAGATTCATGTCCCTCCATCTCTGCTCCCAGATTCATGTCCCCTCCATCTCTGCCCCCAGATTCATGTCCCTCCATCTCTGCCCCCTGTGTCATGCCGTCCTCTCCTTCATCTGCCCCCAGTTTCACGTTCCACATTACACTTACCTTCTCCTTCGTTCCCCCGCTGCTCTCTGTGCGCCTCTCTCTCTTACTGGCGCACAGTTGTAGACGCGATGTGACGTCATCACATCGCGTCTACACTGCCGGGTAGCCGACGGTAGCGGTGAAGTGAGGAGCTGACACAGGTCCTCTGGACGTAGATCTGAGTTGAAACAAACAGGACTTACAATGACTGCTGCTGGCGCCAGGGGGCCCGGCCCCCCTCCCTATTTTTAAATTTGTCCGGGCCCCTGACGCCAGTAGCAGTAGTACTGGCCTATCGGCGGCCCTGGACCCAGCATCTAATCACCTGTAATCATTTACATATGTGCTGGTCATAAAGGATACCGGGAGTGATTGAGCAGCCACAGGATCTGCTGGAGAGAATTAAGAGAGTTTGGGGGAGATTTTACCCCCCCATTGGTTTCCTGTTGCTTGGAGAGAATCGGTCCTCGCTGATCTTATATATTCTGCACATTTCCAGTGAATCGTCCGGCGCCCTATAAATGACTCTCATGTTCCCATCAGCTGAAAAGTTACGACCTTGCACAGCGATGTCTCAAATTCAATAGGTTTCTGCTGTGGTAAGTGACGGCGCGACTGCCAAGATGCCCCCCATATGATCCACAACCTTCACACACCACAGTCCATAGCCTCTGCCCCCCCAGACTGAGGGCTCATCTGAATTCAATCTAATACTAGATGGTGATTCATCACAAGCAGAAGATCAGAACCAGAGGGAAAAACATTTCCCCAGGAAATCTTACCTAGCCGGAGGCAGGATTTATAACCCAGGGATGGCAGAGGAGCGGCAACAGCCCGACAACAAAGAACAACAAATGACAGTGTTTAGTATCAGACAGCGGAGTCAGGACAGGAGAGAAGGAAGAAGGCGGCAGAGCGGAGAAGTGACCGAGGACAAAGAAGAGAAACACAGAAGACATGGTGAATTGTAAAGAGACACTCCAGATATACCCAAATGTATCCAATGTGTACAGAGCCAGAAACCTGCAATAGAACTGATACAGTACCGTGAAAAAGTATGTGATCCCCTAAACCTAATAAGTAGCAAAGAGCCTATCCCTGAGGTTGCATTTTGACCCCTTTTCCTTGCAGAATTGTCTTAATCCAGACACTTTGGAGGGTTTGTGAAGATGAAGGGCCTGTAAAAGGTCCTGATAAGTCATTTCAACCAGATTAATGTCAGGACTTTGACTAGACCACAATTGTACACAGGGGCAGTATTATAGTAGTTATATTCTTGTACATAGGAGTAGTATTATAGTAGTTATATTCTTGTACATAGGAGCAGTATTATAGTAGTTATATTCTTGTACATAGGAGGTAGTATTATAGTAGTTATATTCTTGTACATAGGAGTAGTATTATAGTAGTTATATTCTTGTACATAGGAGCAGTATTATAGTAGTTATATTCTTGTACATAGGAGGTAGTATTATAGTAGTTATATTCTTGTACATAGGAGTAGTATTATAGTAGTTATATTTTTGTACATAGGAGCAGTATTATAGTAGTGATATTCCTGTACATAGGAGGTAGTATTATAGTAGTTATATTCCTGTACATAGGAGGTAGTATTATAGTAGTTATATTCTTGTACATAAGAGAGGTATTATAGTAGTTATATTCTTGTACACAGGTGTAGTATTATAGTAGTTATATTATTGTACATAGGAGCAGTATTATAGTAATTATATTCTTGTACATAGGATTAGTATTATAGAAGTTATATTCTTGTACATAGGAGTAGTATTATAGAAGTTATATTCTTGTACATAGGAGTAGTATTATAGTAGTTATATTCTTGTACATAGGAGTAGTATTATAGTAGTTATATTCTTGTACATAGGAGTAGTATTATAGTAGTGATATTCCTGTACATAGGAGGTAGTATTATAGTATTTATATTTCTGTACATAGGAAGTAGTATTATAGTAGTTATATTCCTGTACATAGGAGCAGTATTATAGTAGTTATATTCCTGTACATAGGAGATAGTATTATAGTAGTTATATTCTTGTACATAGGAGGTAGTATTATAGTAGTTATATTCTTGTACATAGAAGCAGTATTATCGTAGTTATATTCTTGTACATAGGAGCAGTATTATAGTAGTTATATTCCTGTACATAGAAGCAGTATTATCATAGTTATATTCTTGTACATAGGAGCAGTAATATAGTAGTTATATTCTTGTACATAGGAGTAGTATTATAGTAGTTATATTCCTGTACATAGGAGGTAGTATTATAGTAGTTATATTCTTGTACATAGATGCAGTATTATCATAGTTATATTCTTGTACATAGGAGTAGTATTATAGTAGTTATATTCCTGTACATAGGAGGTAGTATTATAGTAGTTATATTCTTGTACATAGATGCAGTATTATCGTAGTTATATTCTTGTACATAGGAGCAATATTATAGTAGTTATATTCTTGTACATAGGAGGTAGTATTATAGTAGTTATATTCTTGTACATAGAAGCAGTATTATCATAGTTATATTCTTGTACATAGGAGTAGTATTATAGTAGTTATATTCCTGTACATAGGAGGTAGTATTATAGTAGTTATATTCTTGTACATAGATGCAGTATTATCGTAGTTATATTCTTGTACATAGGAGCAATATTATAGTAGTTATATTCTTGTACATAGGAGGTAGTATTATAGTAGTTATATTCTTGTACATAGGAGAGGTATTATAGTAGTTATAGTCTTGTACATAGGAGTATTATAGTAGTTATATTCTTGTACATAGGAGCAGTATTATAGTAGTTATATTATTGTACATAGGAGCAGTATTATAGTAATTATATTCTTGTACATAGGAGTAGTATTATAGAAGTTATATTCTTGTACATAGGAGTAGTATTATAGTAGTTATATTCTTGTACATAGGAGTAGTATTATAGTAGTTATATTCTTGTACATAGGAGTAGTATTATAGTAGTTATATTCTTGTACATAGGAGATAATATTATAGGAGTTATATTCTTGTACATAGGAGTAGTATTGTAGTAGTTATATTCTTGTACATAGGAATAGTATTATAGTAGTTATATTCTTGTATATAGGAGTAGTATTATAGTAGTGATATTCCTGTACATAGGAGGTAGTATTATAGTAGTTATATTCCTGTACATAGGAAGTAGTATTATAGTAGTTATATTCCAGTACATAGAAGCAGTATTATCGTAGTTATATTCTTGTACATAGGAGGTAGTATTATAGTAGTTATATTCTTGTACATAGAAGCAGTATTATCATAGTTATATTCTTGTACATAGGAGCAGTATTGTAGTAGTTATATCCCTGTACATAGGAGGTAGTATTATAGTAGTTATATTCTTGTACATAGAAGCAGTATTATCGTGGTTATATTCTTGTACATAGGGGCAGTATTATAGCAGTTATATTCTTGTACATAGGAGGTAGTATTATAGTAGTTATATTCTTGTACATAGGAGAGGCATTATAGTAGTTATAGTCTTGTACATAGGAGCAGTATTATAGTAGTTATATTCTTGTACATAGGAGCAGTATTATAATAGTTATATTCTTGTACATAAGTGTAGTATTATAGTAGTTATATTATTGTACATAGGAGCAGTATTATAATAATTATATTCTTGTACATAGGAGTAGTATTATAGTAGTTATATTCTTGTACATAGGAGTAGTATTATAGTAGTTATATTTCTGTACATAGGAAGTAGTATTATAGTAGTTATATTCCTGTACATAGGAGCAGTATTATAGTAGCTATATTCCTGTACATAGGAGATAGTATTATAGTAGTTATATTCTTGTACATAGGAGGTAGTATTATAGTAGTTATATTCTTGTACATAGAAGCAGTATTATCGTAGTTATATTCTTGTACATAGGAGCAGTATTATAGTAGTTATATTCCTGTACATAGAAGCAGTATTATCATAGTTATATTCTTGTACATAGGAGTAGTATTATAGTAGTTATATTCTTGTACATAGGAGTAGTATTATAGTAGTTATATTCCTGTACATAGGAGGTAGTATTATAGTAGTTATGTTCTTGTACATAGAAGCAGTATTATCATAGTTATATTCTTGTACATAGGAGCAGTATTATAGTAGTTATATTCTTGTACATAGGAGAGGTATTATAGTAGTTATAGTCTTGTACATAGGAGTATTATAGTAGTTATATTCTTGTACATATGAGCAGTATTATAATAGTTATATTCTTGTACATAGGTGTAGTATTATAGTAGTTATATTATTGTACATAGGAGCAGTATTATAGTAATTATATTCTTGTACATAGGAGTAGTATTATAGAAGTTATATTCTTGTACATAGGAGTAGTATTATAGTAGTTATATTCTTGTACATAGGAGTAGAATTATAGTAGTTATATTCTTGTACATAGGAGTAGTATTATAGTAGTTATATTCTTGTACATAGGAGTAGTATTATAGTAGTTATATTCTTGTACATAGGAATAGTATTATAGTAGTTATATTCTTGTATATAGGAGTAGTATTATAGTAGTGATATTCCTGTACATAGGAGGTAGTATTATAGTAGTTATATTCCTGTACATAGGAAGTAGTATTATAGTAGTTATATTCCAGTACATAGAAGCAGTATTATCGTAGTTATATTCCTGTACATAGAAGCAGTATTATCGTAGTTATATTCTTGTACATAGGAGGTAGTATTATAGTAGTTATATTCTTGTACATAGAAGCAGTATTATCGTGGTTATATTCTTGTACATAGGAGCAGTATTATAGTAGTTATATTCTTGTACATAGGAGGTAGTATTATAGTAGTTATATTCTTGTACATAGGAGAGGTATTATAGTAGTTATAGTCTTGTACATAGGAGCAGTATTATAGTAGTTATATTCTTGTACATAGGAGCAGTATTATAATAGTTATATTCTTGTACATAAGTGTAGTATTATAGTAGTTATATTATTGTACATAGGAGCAGTATTATAGTAATTATATTCTTGTACATAGGAGTAGTATTATAGAAGTTATATTCTTGTATATAGGAGTAGTATTATAGTAGTTATATTCTTGTACATAGGAGTAGTATTATAGTAGTTATATTCTTGTACATAGGAGTATTATTGTACTAGTTATATTCTTGTTCATAGGAGTAGTATTATAGTAGTTATATTCTAGTACATAGGAGCAGTATTATAGTAGTTATATTCTTCTACATAGGAGTAGTATTATAGAAGTTATATTCATGTACTTAGGAATAGTATTATAATAGTTATATTCTTGTATATAAGAGTAGTGTTATAGTAGTTATATTCCTGTACATAGGAGGAGTATTATAGTAGTTATATTCTTGTACATAGGAGGTAGTATTATAGTAGTTATATTCTTGTACATAGGAGTAGTATTATAGTAGTTATATTCTTGTACATAGAAGCAGTATTATCGTAGTTATATTCTTGTACATAGGAGCAGTATTATAGTAGTTATATCCCTGTACATAGGAGGTAGTATTATAGTAGTTATATTCTTGTACATAGAAGCAGTATTATCGTGGTTATATTCTTGTACATAGGAGCAGTATTATAGTAGTTATATTCTTGTACATAGGAGGTAGTATTATAGTAGTTATATTCTTGTACATAGGAGAGGTATTATAGTAGTTATAGTCTTGTACATAGGAGCAGTATTATAGTAGTTATATTCTTGTACATAGGAGCAGTATTATAATAGTTATATTCTTGTACATAAGTGTAGTATTATAGTAGTTATATTATTGTACATAGGAGCAGTATTATAGTAATTATATTCTTGTACATAGGAGCAGTATTATAGTAGTTATATTCTTGTACATAGGAGTAGTATTATAGTAGTTATATTCTTGTACATAGGAGTATTATTGTACTAGTTATATTCTTGTTCATAGGAGTAGTATTATAGTAGTTATATTCTAGTACATAGGAGCAGTATTATAGTAGTTATATTCTTCTACATAGGAGTAGTATTATAGAAGTTATATTCATGTACTTAGGAATAGTATTATAATAGTTATATTCTTGTATATAAGAGTAGTATTATAGTAGTTATATTCCTGTACATAGGAGGAGTATTATAGCAGTTATATTCTTGTACATAGGAGTAGTATTATAGTAGTTATATTCTTGTACATAGGAGTAGTATTAAAGTAGTTATATTCTTGTACATAGGAGCAGTATTATAGTAGTTATATTCTTGTACATAGGAGTAGTATTATAGTAGTTATATTCCTGTACATAGGAGGTAGTATTTTAGGAGTTATATTCCTGTACATAGGAGCAGTATTATAGCAGTTATATTCTTGTACATAGGAGTAGTATTATAGTAGTTATATTCTTGTACATAGGAGTAGTATTAAAGTAGTTATATTCTTGTACATAGGAGCAGTATTATAGTAGTTATATTCTTGTACATAGGAGTAGTATTATAGTAGTTATATTCTTGTACATAGGAGTAGTATTATAGTAGTTATATTCTTGTACATAGGAGATAATATTATAGGAGTTATATTCTTGTACATAGGAGTAGTATTGTAGTAGTTATATTCTTGTACATAGGAATAGTATTATAGTAGTTATATTCTTGTATATAGGAGTAGTATTATAGTAGTGATATTCCTGTACATAGGAGGTAGTATTATAGTAGTTATATTCCTGTACATAGGAAGTAGTATTATAGTAGTTATATTCCAGTACATAGAAGCAGTATTATCGTAGTTATATTCTTGTACATAGGAGGTAGTATTATAGTAGTTATATTCTTGTACATAGAAGCAGTATTATCATAGTTATATTCTTGTACATAGGAGCAGTATTATAGTAGTTATATCCCTGTACATAGGAGGTAGTATTATAGTAGTTATATTCTTGTACATAGAAGCAGTATTATCGTGGTTATATTCTTGTACATAGGGGCAGTATTATAGTAGTTATATTCTTGTACATAGGAGGTAGTATTATAGTAGTTATATTCTTGTACATAGGAGAGGCATTATAGTAGTTATAGTCTTGTACATAGGAGCAGTATTATAGTAGTTATATTCTTGTACATAGGAGCAGTATTATAATAGTTATATTCTTGTACATAAGTGTAGTATTATAGTAGTTATATTATTGTACATAGGAGCAGTATTATAATAATTATATTCTTGTACATAGGAGTAGTATTATAGAAGTTATATTCTTGTACATAGGAGTAGTATTATAGTAGTTATATTCTTGTACATAGGAGTAGTATTATAGTAGTTATATTCTTGTACATAGGAGTAGTATTATAGTAGTTATATTCCTGTACATAGGAGGTAGTATTATAGTAGTTATATTTCTGTACATAGGAAGTAGTATTATAGTAGTTATATTCCTGTACATAGGAGCAGTATTATAGTAGCTATATTCCTGTACATAGGAGATAGTATTATAGTAGTTATATTCTTGTACATAGGAGGTAGTATTATAGTAGTTATATTCTTGTACATAGAAGCAGTATTATCGTAGTTATATTCTTGTACATAGGAGCAGTATTATAGTAGTTATATTCCTGTACATAGAAGCAGTATTATCATAGTTATATTCTTGTACATAGGAGTAGTATTATAGTAGTTATATTCTTGTACATAGGAGTAGTATTATAGTAGTTATATTCCTGTACATAGGAGGTAGTATTATAGTAGTTATATTCTTGTACATAGAAGCAGTATTATCATAGTTATATTCTTGTACATAGGAGCAGTATTATAGTAGTTATATTCTTGTACATAGGAGGTAGTATTATAGTAGTTATATTCTTGTACATAGGAGAGGTATTATAGTAGTTATAGTCTTGTACATAGGAGTATTATAGTAGTTATATTCTTGTACATATGAGCAGTATTATAATAGTTATATTCTTGTACATAGGTGTAGTATTATAGTAGTTATATTATTGTACATAGGAGCAGTATTATAGTAATTATATTCTTGTACATAGGAGTAGTATTATAGAAGTTATATTCTTGTACATAGGAGTAGTATTATAGTAGTTATATTCTTGTACATAGGAGTAGTATTATAGTAGTTATATTCTTGTACATAGGAGATAATATTATAGGAGTTATATTCTTGTACATAGGAGTAGTATTATAGTAGTTATATTCTTGTACATAGGAATAGTATTATAGTAGTTATATTCTTGTATATAGGAGTAGTATTATAGTAGTGATATTCCTGTACATAGGAGGTAGTATTATAGTAGTTATATTCCTGTACATAGGAAGTAGTATTATAGTAGTTATATTCCAGTACATAGAAGCAGTATTATCGTAGTTATATTCCTGTACATAGAAGCAGTATTATCGTAGTTATATTCTTGTACATAGGAGGTAGTATTATAGTAGTTATATTCTTGTACATAGAAGCAGTATTATCATAGTTTTATTCTTGTACATAGGAGCAGTATTATAGTAGTTATATCCCTGTACATAGGAGGTAGTATTATAGTAGTTATATTCTTGTACATAGAAGCAGTATTATCGTGGTTATATTCTTGTACATAGGAGCAGTATTATAGTAGTTATATTCTTGTACATAGGAGGTAGTATTATAGTAGTTATATTCTTGTACATAGGAGAGGTATTATAGTAGTTATAGTCTTGTACATAGGAGCAGTATTATAGTAGTTATATTCTTGTACATAGGAGCAGTATTATAATAGTTATATTCTTGTACATAAGTGTAGTATTATAGTAGTTATATTATTGTACATAGGAGCAGTATTATAGTAATTATATTCTTGTACATAGGAGTAGTATTATAGAAGTTATATTCTTGTATATAGGAGTAGTATTATAGTAGTTATATTCTTGTACATAGGAGTAGTATTATAGTAGTTATATTCTTGTACATAGGAGTATTATTGTACTAGTTATATTCTTGTTCATAGGAGTAGTATTATAGTAGTTATATTCTAGTACATAGGAGCAGTATTATAGTAGTTATATTCTTCTACATAGGAGTAGTATTATAGAAGTTATATTCATGTACTTAGGAATAGTATTATAATAGTTATATTCTTGTATATAAGAGTAGTGTTATAGTAGTTATATTCCTGTACATAAGAGGAGTATTACAGTAGTTATATTCTTGTACATAGGAGGTAGTATTATAGTAGTTATATTCTTGTACATAGGAGGTAGTATTATAGTAGTTATATTCTTGTACATAGAAGCAGTATTATCGTAGTTATATTCTTGTACATAGGAGCAGTATTACAGTAGTTATATCCCTGTACATAGGAGGTAGTATTATAGTAGTTATATTCTTGTACATAGAAGCAGTATTATCGTGGTTATATTCTTGTACATAGGAGCAGTATTATAGTAGTTATATTCTTGTACATAGGAGGTAGTATTATAGTAGTTATATTCTTGTACATAGGAGAGGTATTATAGTAGTTATAGTCTTGTACATAGGAGCAGTATTATAGTAGTTATATTCTTGTACATAGGAGCAGTATTATAATAGTTATATTCTTGTACATAAGTGTAGTATTATAGTAGTTATATTATTGTACATAGGAGCAGTATTATAGTAATTATATTCTTGTACATAGGAGCAGTATTATAGTAGTTATATTCTTGTACATAGGAGTAGTATTATAGTAGTTATATTCTTGTACATAGGAGTATTATTGTACTAGTTATATTCTTGTTCATAGGAGTAGTATTATAGTAGTTATATTCTAGTACATAGGAGCAGTATTATAGTAGTTATATTCTTCTACATAGGAGTAGTATTATAGAAGTTATATTCATGTACTTAGGAATAGTATTATAATAGTTATATTCTTGTATATAAGAGTAGTATTATAGTAGTTATATTCCTGTACATAGGAGGAGTATTATAGTAGTTATATTCTTGTACATAGGAGGTAGTATTTTAGGAGTTATATTCCTGTACATAGGAGCAGTATTATAGCAGTTATATTCTTGTACATAGGAGTAGTATTATAGTAGTTATATTCTTGTACATAGGAGTAGTATTAAAGTAGTTATATTCTTGTACATAGGAGCAGTATTATAGTAGTTATATTCTTGTACATAGGAGTAGTATTATAGTAGTTATATTCTTGTACATAGGAGTAGTATTATAGTAGTTATATTCTTGTACATAGGAGATAATATTATAGGAGTTATATTCTTGTACATAGGAGTAGTATTGTAGTAGTTATATTCTTGTACATAGGAATAGTATTATAGTAGTTATATTCTTGTATATAGGAGTAGTATTATAGTAGTGATATTCCTGTACATAGGAGGTAGTATTATAGTAGTTATATTCCTGTACATAGGAAGTAGTATTATAGTAGTTATATTCCAGTACATAGAAGCAGTATTATCGTAGTTATATTCTTGTACATAGGAGGTAGTATTATAGTAGTTATATTCTTGTACATAGAAGCAGTATTATCATAGTTATATTCTTGTACATAGGAGCAGTATTATAGTAGTTATATCCCTGTACATAGGAGGTAGTATTATAGTAGTTATATTCTTGTACATAGAAGCAGTATTATCGTGGTTATATTCTTGTACATAGGGGCAGTATTATAGTAGTTATATTCTTGTACATAGGAGGTAATTTTTATTAGTAAAAACAAAACAAAAATACATTACATTCCAGCAGAATTAATAACTAATTAATAATAATAATAATAATAATATAACATAAATCAGACATGTCTGTCAGATAACAAAAATGAGAATCACTTTAACTTAAGAGTCCATTGCTGGCAGGATAAAGAGGGGGAAAAAAATAAATAAATCCATAAATAAATGAACAGACTTATTTGCAGTGTTATCAGAATATTCAGCAATCGATATATACATTTCTCCACAATTTTACATTATCAGACTTTTTTCTGACCTCCAGAGACTTTATCCACCTCAGTTCAGACATGATATATGTGACAGCGGTCATATGACGGAAGGGCTCTCTGTGTAGGGACACCTGGGTCCTCGTATGCCAGTGATAATATTTGATGACAGTAATAATAATATACAGGGTCTCCCGGTTAATGTCACCTATATTAGTTGGGATGCCATATATGATTTCGGGGTATTTGAGTGATTGTAATCGGGGAATTTTCAGCCTCCGGGATATTTCCTGCCAGATCTTTCGCCCTCCCCCGCACTCTGATATAAAATGTGCCATGGTCTCCTCCTGCTGACAACCTAATGGACATGCCCGATCTGTCACACTGAGATGTTTTAGGTTGCCTCTTACAAAAAGTTTCCCATGCAGAGATAGCCAGGCAATGTCAAAGAACTTTGCAGGGAGCCTCAGACCAGTGAGGAGCCTCAGACTATCCTGCAGGGTTATAGATGTACAGTCCCTCAAAGCCGGCTGGAGACAATAGAAGGTCTTACATACCCTGGTGTATAGATCTCTCCTGGTCTTACTCACCAGATAGGTCTTTTCAATACCCCATTTTTTTAGGCACCTTATGCCATAGTCCAGATACTGGGGGAGGTAGTCACGAGTCGATCGACCCCTCTTAAGGCTGCCGCCTCGCACCCAGGATTCTGCAAAAGGCAATATCCAGTCCCTGATACTATTTACCCACAGGGAGCTGTTATCTGAGTCCAGGCAACCAAAATTTACTTTTAGAAACATGGAGTCAAAAAACACCCTTGGATTTAACATATCCAGCCCACCCTCTCTCCTCTGTAGGTAGGTTATCCCTCTTTTTACTGGGTTCAACCTGTTCCCCCACAAAAGTTGGAAGAACAGGCTAAAGAGCCTAGCGGAGAAAGATTCTGGCAAAGGAAAGACAACAGAGACGTACAAGAAGACAGGGACCAGGTAAGTCTTCAACATTTTAACCCTTTCTCTATAGGTCAGCCTCCAGTTCTTCCATCGCTGAACCTTTGCATTTCCGGATTCCAACTTTTCTTCCCAATTTAGTCTGCAATTATCATCCCTCCCGAATTTCACCCCAAGGATCTTAATATAGGAGGAGGCCTGGGCAAACTGCGGCAGATCAAATGTAGGACCAGTATGACCCGTCCAGAGAGCTTGACTCTTCTCAAGGTTGACAAGAGACCCGGAGGCCTCTGAGTAACTTCTGATGGCTGCAGACAACATCTCCACCTCACGAGGCTCAGATATCACCACAGTCACATCATCCGCGTAGGCAACAACTCTCAGGGGCAAGCAGTGGGGGACCGGCGCCCCCTGAAAATCACACTCCTGCAGTGACCTAAGAAACGGGTCTATGGCAAACACATACAGTAATGGACTCAGTGGGCAACCTTGTCTCACCCCTGCCTCAACCCTGAAAGCATCACCCTGCCAACCATTAATCAGAGGAAAGCTCTCCGCCTCACGGTACAAAGTTCTCAGCCAATCCACAAATTGTCCCGGAATACCGTACTTTGTCAAAGTCGCCCATAGATACTCATGGTCTACTCTGTCAAAGGCCTTAGCCTGGTCAAGACTCACAACATATCTCCCACACCTCAGAGCTTTACATCTCTCAAACATCTCCCTTATCGAGATAACTGCTCCAGAGATGTTCCGCCCTTTAACTGTGCCAAACTGTGAGCCTGCCAACAGTGCCGGGGACAAACAAACTAATCTAGAGAACAGAATTTTTGCAAGAATCTTCCTATCGACATTCAAGAGGGCAATCGGCCTCCAGTTCTTGATGTCACTAGGCTCTTTACCTTTAGACAGCAGGATCAGGGAGGACACTCTCATGGATGGAGGCATCAGGTGGTTTTCTAGACTAGTTTTGTATACATCCACGAGAATTGGTGCCAAGAGGTCTCGGAATTTCTTATAGAACTCAGCTGTAATCCCATCTGGACCTGGTGCCTTCTTCAGATGTAACTTATCTATGGCCTCTTTCACCTCCTCCACTGTTAACTCTGCTGTCAAAGGAGAAAAGTCCAAATCATTAGTATCAGGACCTGGAGTTGCCTCCAAGAATTGAGCCACCTTCTCTCTATCCAAAACCTTCTTCTGAAACAAGTCAGCATAGTAAGTTCTCACCACCCCCAGGATACCCTCCCGAGACTCCTGTAACACACCCTGGGAGTCAGTGAGACCTGTGACCGATTTATTTGCCACCCGCTCCCTGCAATTCTCAAAAGGATCCGGAGCCCCTAAGGACCCATAATCCCGTTCAAGAACCAGGGATGTATACCTGCGGTACTGATACTGACTGATCTCAGATTTCAGCCGGTCAATCTTCTGTTGGTTATCCCCGCCCGCCGAATAGAGTGACTCTAATTCTTTCCGCAGCCTGAGATACTGGCTATACTTACTCTTCCCCTTCTTAACTGACAGTCTCCTTAAGAGGGATCTGATCTCCTCCTTGACATCCTCCCACCAGTCTGCCATGTTGTCATAAAACACCACTCTCTCAAGCTGGTTCTGAAATAGAGAGTGGACACAACTCCGGACACAGTCATCATCCAAGAGGCTGGAATTGAGCTTCCATAGGCCTCTCCCAATATCAGGGCGTTTTGTGGAGCCCAAGCAAAAATACAAAGCCAGATGGTCAGAATAAGGGACTGTCTTTTCACTTTTCTCACTAACATGCTCAGCGGGACTGACCAGAGCTAAGTCTATCCGACTGCATCTACCAGCGCAGGAGTAAGTGAATTTTGGTTTCCTACCACCCTCAGTAAACACATCAGACAGACCAGCCTGTGAAATAATTCTGCTTAAGACCTTGCAGTCCCTGGTGAGAGGCCGACCAGTAGGTCTGTCACTGGATGACATGGTGGCATTGAAGTCCCCTGCCATGACTACCGGAACAGATGTAAACAAGTACTGCTTGACTTCATCAAACAGACGTGCCCTTTCCATCACCGACTGCGGTGGACCATAGATATTAATGAGTCGGAGCCTTCTGCCTCGGATGGTAACTTCTAAAACCAGGCACCTCCCCATCAGAACCTCAGTGAATCTGTGTATGGTGACATCAGGGGTGTTAAACAGTATAGAAACCCCGGCATAAGGTTCCACAGCCAGAGACCAGAAGGACGGGCCAGATTTCCATTCTCTCTCTGCTTCTCGTATTAGTCCTAAAGTATTTAAACGGGTTTCTTGTAAGAAATAGACATCGGCATCAAGATATCTCAGATGTTCATACACTGCGTGTCTTGTCCTCCTTGCTCGGATGCTATTCACATTACTAGAGATAACTTTAAGATAGAAACCTGCCATCAGAACAACTAGGAATATGAGAAACAGAGAGATGGGCCCCATTGTCATAGATCAGAGTCAGAGGTGTCCTGGTGACCAGCTGTTTCCATGTCTGATTCGGACTGCCCCTCATCTCGGTGGGGTCTCCTCTTATTGGGAGGATCGCCCTCTGGTTCATCCTCATACTCCGCCATCATTCGTGAGAGTTCTCTGTCTAGTTCTGCTTCTCCGTCTGACTCTGATAGGACACTAAATCTATTCCCCGTTGCAGTGACCTCGCCTGCACTACTTACTCTCATCTTTGTGGGCTTTTCTACCGTGGTCCACTCACCCTCAGGCTTACGGCTGGCTTTATCCTTCTTCCTCCTTTTATTATTGTTGGATGATCGGGCAGGAGAAGAGACGACCACTGAGGGTTGTACAACCTGCTCGACAACCTCCATGGTCGTCTCAATGGGACCTGACTCGGCCTGGTCTTGGGTGGTATCACCTGTATGTGGTTGAGGCTCCGCCTCCGTGACTACTGACCCTGACAATAGCGCCTCCTCCTCCTCCTGTATGTCATCAGCCGCTGCCAGCAAGTCCTCATCAGGGCTATCCTTACAGATGTTATGCCAGGCATCAGGACAATCTCTGTGGGGGTGACCGATCCGACCGCACAGGTTACACCTAATGCTTTGGCATGTGGCACTCACGTGGCCCATTTCATTACATAGGCTACACTTTACCATGGAGCATACACTGGCCACATGGCCGGCCTTCCCACACTTGAAGCACCGGCGAGGCTGACCCGCATAGAAGCAGATCCCTTTTTCTCGGCCTATAAAGAACGAATTGGGCAGATGTTGGGTTATGTTGTTCTGCTGACGCAACTTCACCAGGACCCTCCACCCACCGGTCCAGACCCCGTCTTCATCCCTGTTCTTACTAAGATCGGACATGAGGTCACAATGCCTCCTGAGCCAGATGACAATATCCTGAGGGGGAACGGCTTCATTCCAAAATACAATTGTGACAGAAGCCGTATCTGGCCTAGAGATGGGGATGAAACTGAACTTATCCCAACCTTCCGTATCTCTCAACCTGGTGAGATTGGCCCAGAACCGGTCCAGATCAGACATCAGCTTAAAACTAACATCATACCCCTGGCGGTCAGGAAGGTTTATGACGGCCAGGATATCAGTCGGCACAAAGCCCATCTGGGTACATAGGAGCTCTCGGACCACAAACCTCCTATCCGGCAGATCCTCCTTGGCACCTCCGTGCCTAAACCTGACTACATTCCTCCTCCTGAAAGCCTGGCCTGTATAACTGGAGTTTGATGCAAAAGATGGAGCACCGCGGCTCCAGGCATTCCCTGAGGAGGTACGGCCGGATCCGCCATCTTGGCGTGTTTGTGGGCGCTGTGTGGGCTGCTGAGCACCTGTACCATGTGGTTCTGCTACTGTGCGAGTATCCAGAGGGGGAAAGTCCTGCACACTGGACTGTCCTGTGTCCGCCCCACCATCAACCTCTATGTCTGCAATATCACCAGACTCCAGAGACTGGACTGCAGAGGGGTCTGACGCCATAGATAGTGAAGGATCCCCCCCAGAAACACCTTCCCCTGCTGGGCCGTTATCACATACAGGAATATCCATAATATCAGGCACATTAGTCAGACAATCAGCGGCAGCAGAGTCCTGCACAGCAGAGTCCATATTAGTATTATAGTCAGCGGCAGCAGAGTCCTGCATAGCAGAGTCCATATTACCACTACAGTCAGCGGCAGCAGAGTCCTGCACAACAGAGTCCACAACCTGTAACCCCAAATATGTTACTCCCCCAGTACCTTCAGGTAAGAGTCCATAGTCCTGCTGCAATGACTTGTCTCCTGGGACTTGTGGTGTCTGCACAGCTGCTACTTCATTACCATTAGGCAGGGGTCCATGACCTGGTTGCAAAGTGCTGGTTGCTGGGACTTGTGGTGCCTTGCTGAGAACTGCTGCAGGTTTTTGCTGTTGCTGAACACTGGTCGCTTTCCCGTACAAATTCCCTTCCTTAAAAGGGAAACTTGCTGGCTGCAGAACTGGTTTTACATGGGACTGCTGGCTGCCACCTTGAGAGGGTTCAGACCCAGCTTTAGCACAAGGTGATGGTGACTTCTGGTATTCCTGGAACCGCTGCTGGTTTCTGTATGATTCTCCCACCGGTCCCATTTGCTCCAGTACAGTCTCGGTCTCCCGTACGTTCTCGGCGAGCTCTTTCGCCAGTGCGCTCAGCTTCCTGTCCAGTAACACCAGTTTCTCAGGGCATGCAGACTTTTTTAGATTATACGCACATTCAATCTGTCTCTGCAGATATATTTTACTGGCCTTCAATGTCTCCAGTCGCTTGACCAGTGCTGGTATCTCATCTGCCAGGCGCAGTTCTGGTGCTCGCTCAGTAGCTGTGACAGTCTGTGCATTGTTGGAAAGCTTTGCAGGTTGGTTACCCCCAGTATGGCTTCTGGTTGGTGTAGCCTGTGATTTCTGACATGCTACGGCTGTTGTCACTGCCATGGGCCCACAATGTCCAGACTGGGGACTATGTCCCAGTTTATTTCCAGTGACTGTACTGCTGGTACCTTGAAGCTTCCCCGCTGGTCTCCCTTTGATCTCCTCCACTGCCTTCACTACATTTTTGTAGTTACCGCTTCCAGATCTTGTCCGCTCAGACCGTACCAATACAGACTGCTGCATGTTCTCCTGCATGGTCTGCTTCTCCAGGGATGTTCTCCTCTGTCTGCAGGAGGGTGAGGTGGACTGGACACCTGCAACCTGCAATGGAGTCTGCACAGGCTGCAAAGTTTGCTCCTTACATTCAACCATTTTGCTTGGTTGTTGCACCGTACTACTGCTTGCTTCCGTTACTTCTTCCTTTACAACTTTCTTCCCATCTTGGCTTGCTGCACTAGGACTGCTGACACACTGGACACGATTCCCATTACTGGGGACTTTAGGATTTCCATCCATTTTTTTAGTTGTCTGGGAATTGCTTCCCAGAGAAGGCCTTGGAGCCTGGGCCTTGGCAGGGGAACTTCCCCACCCAGGGTGGCCCCGCCCTGGGCTATCTCCAGACATCAGGAGCCTCAGGAGAGCTACAAAAACACGTCCTCACAGCTAGGAGGTAGTATTATAGTAGTTATATTCTTGTACATAGGAGAGGCATTATAGTAGTTATAGTCTTGTACATAGGAGCAGTATTATAGTAGTTATATTCTTGTACATAGGAGCAGTATTATAATAGTTATATTCTTGTACATAAGTGTAGTATTATAGTAGTTATATTATTGTACATAGGAGCAGTATTATAATAATTATATTCTTGTACATAGGAGTAGTATTATAGAAGTTATATTCTTGTACATAGGAGTAGTATTATAGTAGTGATATTCCTGTACATAGGAGGTAGTATTATAGTAGTTATATTTCTGTACATAGGAAGTAGTATTATAGTAGTTATATTCCTGTACATAGAAGCAGTATTATAGTAGCTATATTCCTGTACATAGGAGATAGTATTATAGTAGTTATATTCTTGTACATAGGAGGTAGTATTATAGTAGTTATATTCTTGTACATAGAAGCAGTATTATCGTAGTTATATTCTTGTACATAGGAGCAGTATTATAGTAGTTATATTCCTGTACATAGAAGCAGTATTATCATAGTTATATTCTTGTACATAGGAGTAGTATTATAGTAGTTATATTCTTGTACATAGGAGTAGTATTATAGTAGTTATATTCCTGTACATAGGAGGTAGTATTATAGTAGTTATATTCTTGTACATAGAAGCAGTATTATCATAGTTATATTCTTGTACATAGGAGCAGTATTATAGTAGTTATATTCTTGTACATAGGAGGTAGTATTATAGTAGTTATATTCTTGTACATAGGAGAGGTATTATAGTAGTTATAGTCTTGTACATAGGAGTATTATAGTAGTTATATTCTTGTACATATGAGCAGTATTATAATAGTTATATTATTGTACATAGGTGTAGTATTATAGTAGTTATATTATTGTACATAGGAGCAGTATTATAGTAATTATATTCTTGTACATAGGAGTAGTATTATAGAAGTTATATTCTTGTACATAGGAGTAGTATTATAGTAGTTATATTCTTGTACATAGGAGATAATATTATAGGAGTTATATTCTTGTACATAGGAGTAGTATTATAGTAGTTATATTCTTGTACATAGGAATAGTATTATAGTAGTTATATTCTTGTATATAGGAGTAGTATTATAGTAGTGATATTCCTGTACATAGGAGGTAGTATTATAGTAGTTATATTCCTGTACATAGGAAGTAGTATTATAGTAGTTATATTCCAGTACATAGAAGCAGTATTATCGTAGTTATATTCCTGTACATAGAAGCAGTATTATCGTAGTTATATTCTTGTACATAGGAGGTAGTATTATAGTAGTTATATTCTTGTACATAGAAGCAGTATTATCATAGTTATATTCTTGTACATAGGAGTAGTATTATAGTAGTTATATCCCTGTACATAGGAGGTAGTATTATAGTAGTTATATTCTTGTACATAGAAGCAGTATTATCGTGGTTATATTCTTGTACATAGGAGCAGTATTATAGTAGTTATATTCTTGTACATAGGAGGTAGTATTATAGTAGTTATATTCTTGTACATAGGAGAGGTATTATAGTAGTTATAGTCTTGTACATAGGAGCAGTATTATAGTAGTTGTATTCTTGTACATAGGAGCAGTTTTATAATAGTTATATTCTTGTACATAAGTGTAGTATTATAGTAGTTATATTATTGTACATAGGAGCAGTATTATAGTAATTATATTCTTGTACATAGGAGTAGTATTATAGAAGTTATATTCTTGTATATAGGAGTAGTATTATAGTAGTTATATTCTTGTACATAGGAGTAGTATTATAGTAGTTATATTCTTGTACATAGGAGTATTATTGTACTAGTTATATTCTTGTTCATAGGAGTAGTATTATAGTAGTTATATTCTAGTACATAGGAGCAGTATTATAGTAGTTATATTCTTCTACATAGGAGTAGTATTATAGAAGTTATATTCATGTACTTAGGAATAGTATTATAATAGTTATATTCTTGTATATAAGAGTAGTGTTATAGTAGTTATATTCCTGTACATAGGAGGAGTATTATAGTAGTTATATTCTTGTACATAGGAGGTAATTTTTATTAGTAAAAACAAAACAAAAATACATTACATTCCAGCAGAATTAATAACTAATTAATAATAATAATAATAATATAACATAAATCAGACATGTCTGTCAGATAACAAAAATGAGAATCACTTTAACTTAAGAGTCCATTGCTGGCAGGATAAAGAGGGGGAAAAAATAAATAAATCCATAAATAAATGAACAGACTTATTTGCAGTGTTATCAGAATATTCAGCAATCGATATATACATTTCTCCACAATTTTACATTATCAGACTTTTTTCTGACCTCCAGAGACTTTATCCACCTCAGTTCAGATATGATATATGTGACAGCGGTCATATGACGGAAGGGCTCTCTGTGTAGGGACACCTGGGTCCTCGTATGCCAGTGATAATATTTGATGACAGTAATAATAATATACAGGGTCTCCCGGTTAATGTCACCTATATTAGTTGGGATGCCATATATGATTTCGGGGTATTTGAGTGATTGTAATCGGGGAATTTTCAGCCTCCGGGATATTTCCTGCCAGATCTTTCGCCCTCCCCCGCACTCTGATATAAAATGTGCCATGGTCTCCTCCTGCTGACAACCTAATGGACATGCCCGATCTGTCACACTGAGATGCTTTAAGTTGCCTCTTACAAAAAGTTTCCCATGCAGAGATAGCCAGGCAATGTCAAAGAACTTTGCAGGGAGCCTCAGACCAGTGAGGAGCCTCAGACTATCCTGCAGGGTTGTAGATGTGCAGTCCCTCAATGCCGGCTGGAGACAATAGAAGGTCTTACATACCCTGGTGTATAGATCTCTCCTGGTCTTACTCACCAGATAGGTCTTTTCAATACCCCATTTTTTTAGGCACCTTATGCCATAGTCCAGATACTGGGGGAGGTAGTCACGAGTCGATCGACCCCTCTTAAGGCTGCCGCCTCGCACCCAGGATTCTGCAAAAGGCAATATCCAGTCCCTGATACTATTTACCCACAGGGAGCTGTTATCTGAGTCCAGGCAACCAAAATTTACTTTTAGAAACATGGAGTCAAAAAACACCCTTGGATTTAACATATCCAGCCCACCCTCTCTCCTCTGTAGGTAGGTTATCCCTCTTTTTACTGGGTTCAACCTGTTCCCCCACAAAAGTTGGAAGAACAGGCTAAAGAGCCTAGCGGAGAAAGATTCTGGCAAAGGAAAGACAACAGAGACGTACAAGAAGACAGGGACCAGGTAAGTCTTCAACATTTTAACCCTTTCTCTATAGGTCAGCCTCCAGTTCTTCCATCGCTGAACCTTTGCATTTCCGGATTCCAACTTTTCTTCCCAATTTAGTCTGCAATTATCATCCCTCCCGAATTTCACCCCAAGGATCTTAATATAGGAGGAGGCCTGGGCAAACTGCGGCAGATCAAATGTAGGACCAGTATGACCCGTCCAGAGAGCTTGACTCTTCTCAAGGTTGACAAGAGACCCGGAGGCCTCTGAGTAACTTCTGATGGCTGCAGACAACATCTCCACCTCACGAGGCTCAGATATCACCACAGTCACATCATCCGCGTAGGCAACAACTCTCAGGGGCAAGCAGTGGGGGACCGGCGCCCCCTGAAAATCACACTCCTGCAGTGACCTAAGAAACGGGTCTATGGCAAACACATACAGTAATGGACTCAGTGGGCAACCTTGTCTCACCCCTGCCTCAACCCTGAAAGCATCACCCTGCCAACCATTAATCAGAGGAAAGCTCTCCGCCTCGCGGTACAAAGTTCTCAGCCAATCCACAAATTGTCCCGGAATACCGTACTTTGTCAAAGTCGCCCATAGATACTCATGGTCTACTCTGTCAAAGGCCTTAGCCTGGTCAAGACTCACAACATATCTCCCACACCTCAGAGCTTTACATCTCTCAAACATCTCCCTTATCGAGATAACTGCTCCAGAGATGTTCCGCCCTTTAACTGTGCCAAACTGTGAGCCTGCCAACAGTGCCGGGGACAAACAAACTAATCTAGAGAACAGAATTTTTGCAAGAATCTTCCTATCGACATTCAAGAGGGCAATCGGCCTCCAGTTCTTGATGTCACTAGGCTCTTTACCTTTAGACAGCAGGATCAGGGAGGACACTCTCATGGATGGAGGCATCAGGTGGTTTTCTAGACTAGTTTTGTATACATCCACGAGAATTGGTGCCAAGAGGTCTCGGAATTTCTTATAGAACTCAGCTGTAATCCCATCTGGACCTGGTGCCTTCTTCAGATGTAACTTATCTATGGCCTCTTTCACCTCCTCCACTGTTAACTCTGCTGTCAAAGGAGAAAAGTCCAAATCATTAGTATCAGGACCTGGAGTTGCCTCCAAGAATTGAGCCACCTTCTCTCTATCCAAAACCTTCTTCTGAAACAAGTCAGCATAGTAAGTTCTCACCACCCCCAGGATACCCTCCCGAGACTCCTGTAACACACCCTGGGAGTCAGTGAGACCTGTGACCGATTTATTTGCCACCCGCTCCCTGCAATTCTCAAAAGGATCCGGAGCCCCTAAGGACCCATAATCCCGTTCAAGAACCAGGGATGTATACCTGCGGTACTGATACTGACTGATCTCAGATTTCAGCCGGTCAATCTTCTGTTGGTTATCCCCGCCCGCCGAATAGAGTGACTCTAATTCTTTCCGCAGCCTGAGATACTGGCTATATTTACTCTTCCCCTTCTTAACTGACAGTCTCCTTAAGAGGGATCTGATCTCCTCCTTGACATCCTCCCACCAGTCTGCCATGTTATCATAAAACACCACTCTCTCAAGCTGGTTCTGAAATAGAGAGTGGACACAACTCCGGACACAGTCATCGTCCAAGAGGCTGGAATTCAGCTTCCATAGGCCTCTCCCAATATCAGGGCGTTTTGTGGAGCCCAAGCAAAAATACAAAGCCAGATGGTCAGAATAAGGGACTGTCTTTTCACTTTTCTCACTAACATGCTCAGCGGGACTGACCAGAGCTAAGTCTATCCGACTGCATCTACCAGCGCAGGAGTAAGTGAATTTTGGTTTCCTACCACCCTCAGTAAACACATCAGACAGACCAGCCTGTGAAATAATTCTGCTTAAGACCTTGCAGTCCCTGGTGAGAGGCCTACCAGTAGGTCTGTCACTGGATGACATGGTGGCATTGAAGTCCCCTGCCATGACTACCGGAACAGATGTAAACAAGTACGGCTTGACTTCATCAAACAGACGTGCCCTTTCAATCACTGACTGCGGTGGACCATAGATATTAATGAGTCGGAGCCTTCTGCCTCGGATGGTAACTTCTAAAACCAGGCACCTCCCCATCAGAACCTCAGTGAATCTGTGTATGGTGACATCAGGGGTGTTAAACAGTATAGAAACCCCGGCATAAGGTTCCACAGCCAGAGACCAGAAGGACGGGCCAGATTTCCATTCTCTCTCTGCTTCTCGTATTAGTCCTAAAGTATTTAAACGGGTTTCTTGTAAGAAATAGACATCGGCATCAAGATATCTCAGATGTTCATACACTGCGTGTCTTGTCCTCCTTGCTCGGATGCTATTCACATTACTAGAGATAACTTTAAGATAGAAACCTGCCATCAGAACAACTAGGAATATGAGAAACAGAGAGATGGGCCCCATTGTCATAGATCAGAGTCAGAGGTGTCCTGGTGACCAGCTGTTTCCATGTCTGATTCGGACTGCCCCTCATCTCGGTGGGGTCTCCTCTTATTGGGAGGATCGCCCTCTGGTTCATCCTCATACTCCGCCATCATTCGTGAGAGTTCTCTGTCTAGTTCTGCTTCTCCGTCTGACTCTGATAGGACACTAAATCTATTCCCCGTTGCAGTGACCTCGCCTGCACTACTTACTCTCATCTTTGTAGGCTTTCCTACCGTGGTCCACTCACCCTCAGGCTTACGGCTGGCTTTATCCTTCTTCCTCCTTTTATTATTGTTGGATGATCGGGCAGGAGAAGAGACGACCACTGAGGGTTGTACAACCTGCTCGACAACCTCCATGGTCGTCTCAATGGGACCTGACTCGGCCTGGTCTTGGGTGGTATCACCTGTATGTGGTTGAGGCTCCGCCTCCATGACTACTGACCCTGACAATAGCGCCTCCTCCTCCTCCTGTATGTCATCAGCCGCTGCCAGCAAGTCCTCATCAGGGCTATCCTTACAGATGTTATGCCAGGCATCAGGACAATCTCTGTGGGGGTGACCGATCCTACCGCACAGGTTACACCTAATGCTTTGGCATGTGGCACTCACGTGGCCCATTTCATTACATAGGCTACACTTTACCATGGAGCATACACTGGCCACATGGCCGGCCTTCCCACACTTGAAGCACCGGCGAGGCTGACCCGCATAGAAGCAGATCCCTTTTTCTCGGCCTATAAAGAACGAATTGGGCAGATGTTGGGTTATGTTGTTCTGCTGACGCAACTTCACCAGGACCCTCCACCCACCGGTCCAGACCCCGTCTTCATCCCTGTTCTTACTAAGATCGGACATGAGGTCACAATGCCTCCTGAGCCAGATGACAATATCCTGAGGGGGAACGGCTTCATTCCAAAATACAATTGTGACAGAGGCTGTATCTGGCCTAGAGATGGGGATGAAACTGAACTTATCCCAACCTTCCGTATCTCTCAACCTGGTGAGATTGGCCCAGAACCGGTCCAGATCAGACATCAGCTTAAAACTAACATCATACCCCTGGCGGTCAGGAAGGTTTATGACGGCCAGGATATCAGTCGGCACAAAGCCCATCTGGGTACATAGGAGCTCTCGGACCACAAACCTCCTATCCGGCAGATCCTCCTTGGCACCTCCGTGCCTAAACCTGACTACATTCCTCCTCCTGAAAGCCTGGCCTGTATAACTGGAGTTTGATGCAAAAGATGGAGCACCGCGGCTCCAGGCATTCCCTGAGGAGGTACGGCCGGATCCGCCATCTTGGCGTGTTTGTGGGCGCTGTGTGGGCTGCTGAGCACCTGTACCATGTGGTTCTGCTACTGTGCGAGTATCTAGAGGGGGAAAGTCCTGCACACTGGACTGTCCTGTGTCCGCCCCACCATCAACCTCTATGTCTGCAATATCACCAGACTCCAGAGACTGGACTGCAGAGGGGTCTGACGCCATAGATAGTGAAGGATCCCCCCCAGAAACACCTTCCCCTGCTGGGCCGTTATCACATACAGGAATATCCATAATATCAGGCACATTAGTCAGACAATCAGCGGCAGCAGAGTCCTGCACAGCAGAGTCCATATTAGTATTATAGTCAGCGGCAGCAGAGTCCTGCATAGCAGAGTCCATATTACCACTACAGTCAGCGGCAGCAGAGTCCTGCACAACAGAGTCCACAACCTGTAACCCCAAATATGTTACTCCCCCAGTACCTTCAGGTAAGAGTCCATAGTCCTGCTGCAATGACTTGTCTCCTGGGACTTGTGGTGTCTGCACAGCTGCTACTTCATTACCATTAGGCAGGGGTCCATGACCTGGTTGCAAAGTGCTGGTTGCTGGGACTTGTGGTGCCTTGCTGAGAACTGCTGCAGGTTTTTGCTGTTGCTGAACACTGGTCGCT
The DNA here is from genome assembly GCF_031893055.1 of Leptodactylus fuscus. Classification (NCBI taxonomy): domain Eukaryota; kingdom Metazoa; phylum Chordata; class Amphibia; order Anura; family Leptodactylidae; genus Leptodactylus; species Leptodactylus fuscus. The sequence continues at coordinate 28,369,999 of NC_134267.1, read as the reverse complement.
TTCCCGTACAAATTCCCTTCCTTAAAAGGGAAACTTGCTGGCTGCAGAACTGGTTTTACATGGGACTGCTGGCTGCCACCTTGAGAGGGTTCAGACCCAGCTTTAGCACAAGGTGATGGTGACTTCTGGTATTCCTGGAACCGCTGCTGGTTTCTGTATGATTCTCCCACCGGTCCCATTTGCTCCAGTACAGTCTCGGTCTCCCGTACGTTCTCGGCGAGCTCTTTCGCCAGTGCGCTCAGCTTCCTGTCCAGTAACACCAGTTTCTCAGGGCATGCAGACTTTTTTAGATTATACGCACATTCAATCTGTCTCTGCAGATATATTTTACTGGCCTTCAATGTCTCCAGTCGCTTGACCAGTGCTGGTATCTCATCTGCCAGGCGCAGTTCTGGTGCTCGCTCAGTAGCTGTGACAGTCTGTGCATTGTTGGAAAGCTTTGCAGGTTGGTTACCCCCAGTATGGCTTCTGGTTGGTGTAGCCTGTGATTTCTGACATGCTACGGCTGTTGTCACTGCCATGGGCCCACAATGTCCAGACTGGGGACTATGTCCCAGTTTATTTCCAGTGACTGTACTGCTGGTACCTTGAAGCTTCCCCGCTGGTCTCCCTTTGATCTCCTCCACTGCCTTCACTACATTTTTGTAGTTACCGCTTCCAGATCTTGTCCGCTCAGACCGTACCAATACAGACTGCTGCATGTTCTCCTGCATGGTCTGCTTCTCCAGGGATGTTCTCCTCTGTCTGCAGGAGGGTGGGGTGGACTGGACACCTGCAACCTGCAATGGAGTCTGCACAGGCTGCAAAGTTTGCTCCTTACATTCAACCATTTTGCTTGGTTGTTGCACCGTACTACTGCTTGCTTCCGTTACTTCTTCCTTTACAACTTTCTTCCCATCTTGGCTTGCTGCACTAGGACTGCTGACACACTGGACACGATTCCCATTACTGGGGACTTTAGGATTTCCATCCATTTTTTTAGTTGTCTGGGAATTGTTTCCCAGAGAAGGCCTTGGAGCCTGGGCCTTGGCAGGGGAACTTCCCCACCCAGGGCGGCCCCGCCCTGGGCTATCTCCAGACATCAGGAGCCTCAGGAGAGCTACAAAAACACGTCCTCACAGCTAGGAGGTAGTATTATAGTAGTTATATTCTTGTACATAGGAGGTAGTATTATAGTAGTTATATTCTTGTACATAGGAGTAGTATTATAGTAGTTATATTCTTGTACATAGGAGGTAGTATTATAGTAGTTATATTCTTGTACATAGAAGCAGTATTATCGTAGTTATATTCTTGTACATAGGAGCAGTATTATAGTAGTTATATCCCTGTACATAGGAGGTAGTATTATAGTAGTTATATTCTTGTACATAGAAGCAGTATTATCGTGGTTATATTCTTGTACATAGGAGCAGTATTATAGTAGTTATATTCTTGTACATAGGAGGTAGTATTATAGTAGTTATATTCTTGTACATAGGAGAGGTATTATAGTAGTTATAGTCTTGTACATAGGAGCAGTATTATAATAGTTATATTCTTGTACATAAGTGTAGTATTATAGTAGTTATATTATTGTACATAGGAGCAGTATTATAGTAATTATATTCTTGTACATAGGAGCAGTATTATAATAGTTATATTCTTGTACATAAGTGTAGTATTATAGTAGTTATATTATTGTACATAGGAGCAGTATTATAGTAATTATATTCTTGTACATAGGAGCAGTATTATAATAGTTATATTCTTGTACATAAGTGTAGTATTATAGTAGTTATATTATTGTACATAGGAGCAGTATTATAGTAATTATATTCTTGTACATAGGAGCAGTATTATAGTAGTTATATTCTTGTACATAGGAGTAGTATTATAGTAGTTATATTCTAGTACATAGGAGCAGTATTATAGTAGTTATATTCTTCTACATAGGAGTAGTATTATAGAAGTTATATTCATGTACTTAGGAATAGTATTATAATAGTTATATTCTTGTATATAAGAGTAGTATTATAGTAGTTATATTCCTGTACATAGGAGGAGTATTATAGTAGTTATATTCTTGTACATAGGAGGTAGTATTTTAGGAGTTATATTCCTGTACATAGGAGCAGTATTATAGCAGTTGTATTCTTGTACATAGGAGTAGTATTATAGTAGTTATATTCTTGTACATAGGAGTAGTATTAAAGTAGTTATATTCTTGTACATAGGAGCAGTATTATAGTAGTTATATTCTTGTACATAGAAGTAGTATTATAGTAGTTATATTCTTGTACATAGGAGTAGTATTATAGTAGTTATATTTTTGTACATAGGAGTAGTATTATAGTAGTTATATTCTTGTACATAGTAGTATTATAGTAGTTATATAATAGTACATAGGGGGCAGTATTATAGTAGTTATATTCTTGTACATAGGAGTAGTATTATAGTAGTTATATAATAGTATATAGGAGGCAGTATTGTACTTGTTTTATAGTTCTATCCCTGTACATGGGCACAGTATTATAGTTGTTATATTGAGCACTTCCTGATGTTTCTGTAGATTTTTATTATGACATGTCTTTCTTTTAGGAGAATTTCTTTGATTCAGGAATTTTCCATTTTAATGCAGTTTTATAGAATTGTCCTTCTTTTATGATCAGGCTGTGGTTATAAATCCTCCATAAGTGACGCCTTTCATGTTATTAAACCTGCATTTTTCCTGTTACCTGCGGCAATGTTCGAGGCAGAAAGAAACAGAATAATTAGAGAAATCCCCATAAAACCAGAGAAGAAGAAGAAAAGTTTTCAATAAATCTCTCTTGATATGATTTTTATTCTGGCCATTTCACCGATATACAGATCTTGCCTTATCTGCGGGGCATATTTTTATCATTAAGAGGGTTTGTTTGTGGGATGATCTGCCCATTCAGTAATTAGAATCTAGTGACCTTGGTGGTAGAGCCTCTCCCTACTCAAGGATGGCAGAAGGATGCCGGTGGGCAAAGATATGAACTAAAAAACTTTACTGGCAAGGAGGTAATGTGCTTGGTGGAACTGTTATTAAAGCACTGTATGGCGGTATTATTCATGTACTGTTATTAGGACACACTAAGGTGGGTTTTTTTAGGCACCTGTTATCAGAACACGCTATGATGGTATTATTTAAGTGCTTGTTATTAGGACACACTATGGTGGTATTATTTATGTACTATTAGAACACACTATGGTGGTATTATTTACGTACCATTATTAGGACACAATGTGGTGGTTTTATTGAGATACTTGTTATTAGGACACACTATGGTAGTATTAGTGTAGACTTTTCCTAAATACACTGCTTCAGCACAACTGCTTTGTTTGTCCACTATCTTACTTTATTCAATTCATTGTTGACACATCCCTGACTTATCTAGTCATAAGTCAAGTGATGTATCTGCTGCTCTCAGGGGGAGGGAGGAGGGGCTAAGTGCACGGGAGCCAGCCTGTGTTTCTAGCTATTCCTGTGTCTGCACCATGTGACCTAGGTCCTGCACTCAGATAGGGGAGAGGAGCTGCTTTCATTTCTTCTGTTCTCCCAGTTACCAGGCTAGCTAATTCAATTGTGTTCATTATGGCAGAGACAGGCAGTTTCTGTATGTAACACAGAATGGAGTTGCTCCTGCCTGTACTTCATAGTCCAATATTGTGCATATAGTGTTTAAGGACCTTTGATGACATGACAGGCCCTTCAGCCGCCCCAAAGGATCACGCTATGCGGTGCGCAGAGCTACACACTAATTTGGGGGCAGAGCTAAATGGCAGGTTGCATGTGAAACAGCGCCCACCAAATTATGCAAGAAAACAGGAAGAAGATTTTACAGCAGTGAAGACTGGTGAGTATGCGACGTGGGAATACCCCTTTAAGTACTATTAGGACACACTATGGTGGTATTATTTAAGAACTATTAGGACACATAGTGGTATTATTTAAGTATTATTAGGCGTAATCATTTTTTATTAAGGATTTTGCAAAAAAGGAATAAGAACACAAAAAAAAGAAAACCAGACCAATGAAAAAGGGATAACATATCCCAACTAGAGACGAGATGGCCACGCAGGGCCGCAGTATAAGGTAATATAATGCTAGAGGAGGAAACCTCTTCAGGTAAAACACAGTCTCTGTGGAGACAACAGAACCCAAAAACTCAAAGAGAAAGGTTACAAGAGAAGGAAAAAAGGGAGGAAGACAGGCAAGACAAGACCCACGTAGTAAGGACAATGAGGGGGGAAAACGAGACACCAGTCACACACAAGGAAGGAGGGAGAGAGTCATAGGTGAGTCACAGCTACGGGATAACAGATACCAGGGAGCAAGTAGCAATCACTCTGAGGGGAGTCAGACAAACAGAGCAGAGAATTCCGACGATTCCTGGAACACCACCCACGGCCGCCAGAGGGCTTCAAACTTGGATGATTCAGGTGAGTGCATCGCCACTAGATACTCCATTCTACAGATAAGCAGGAACTCCTGCAGCCACTCGACCAGGGATGGAGGGGTGGAGCTGCGCCAGTGGCGGGGGATAACCGTTCTGGCGGCTGTGAGGAAGTGGCGCAAAAGATCGCTCTTAACACCAGAAAGTTTACCAGGAATGAGGGAGAGGAGAGCAACCTGTGGGGTAGGAGTCAGGGGATGGACAGAAACTTTCTCATACAGCGAGAACACGGACGTCCAGAAGGGCTGGATCACCCCAAAATCCCCAAAATATACAGGAGGGAACCTTCCGCGGTACCACAGCACCAACAACGGTCAGAGACCGCGGGGTAAATTTTATGGAGGAGGGTAGGGCAGCGGTACCATCGGGTCAGAAGTTTGAAATTTTTCTCCTGAGCGCTACATGGTAAGGGCAGCTTGTGCGAGGGGAGAAAACAGCAGTCCCAATCAGCGGCGGTCAGGTTCGTTCCCAAGTCAAACTCCCAGGCTCTAGTGTAGGGGGGCGGGCCTGGGACAGTGGCATTCAACAGGACATCATACAGGAGGGAGAAGGCGCGGGGGGGCACGGACCCACCCAACAGATTCTCCAGGGCCGTGAGGAGAGGGGAAAGGAGAGACTGCACTGAGTACTTGATTTAAGTATTATTAGGACACACTATGGTAGTATTATTTAAGTACTATTAGAACACACTATGGTGGTATTATTTAGGTACCGTTATTAGGACACGTTATGGTGGTTTTATTGTGGTACTTGTTTAAGGACACATTATGGTGGTTTTATGTGGTACTTGTTATTAGGACACACTATGGTGGTATTATTGAGATACCATTCTTAAGATACGTTATGCAGCTTTAGATGTTACTGGAGAATACAAGAAAGTTTTAAAGATTAGAAGGATATAATTAATGAATTCCCAGAGACGACCAAATCGACAGATTTTTTGGGGAGCCAGTGATGTTTTCAACGACCACCCACGAAATACTGAAGATGTGGGCAACATCCTTGTATTGTCTTGTAATGTTAACCTGATACAAGTTCTGATTAGAGATGAGCGAACACTACCCGGAACAGCCGTTCCAAATAGCACGCTCCCATAGAAATGAATGGAAGTAGCCGGCATGCAGACTTTGCCGGCAGCCGCTCGTTTAATCCCCCGCGTGCCGACTACGTCCATTCATTTCTACGGCTGTTTCGAATAGTGTTTGCTCATCTCTAGTTCTGATCAGTCACTTCTTATTACCTGGGAAAGCTGAGTGACAAGCGGTATAGATATCATGGCACCCAGCTTTCCTGCTATTCTGTCCAGTGATGAAGCTTCTTCTCATATATCACAGTACAACAGATTTGCTGTTCAGGAGTGATAATCCTGGTTTCAAACATATTAACCATCACTCAGCTTTCCCAGAATCAGAGTTTTTGAGAGGTTTGAAGAGAATATTTCCACCATGGAGGGAAGTGCCCCTATAGGCCCTCTTTCTGGCCAGGAGCCCAAATAGATGGAGGCCTCACGTGTCCATGCAGGGGCTTCGAGTGGTCACTGGGTTCAGGCTGTCAGTGACTGTCAGTGTGAGGCATCTGCTGGCATCATTCACATCACACCTGACAAGAGCTGGGCATGGGCGGTGCAGATACCAGGCGATGAGAGACGTTACCAAGAGCCAGGAGAGGGGTCACTGCCTGCTTTTAGGTATGGGGAGACCGGGGGGGAAATAGTAACTTATATGTAGTGGAGGACAACATCTCAGGCGCCAACCTCAGCATGCCATGTCCTGTCCACCGAGTGCACCAGCCTGCGACAGCTCCATCCTCCAGGGACTTTGTACTGGTTCACACAAGCTCTAGTTCTTACAGACAAATCTACTATTTATCTAGATTTTTGTCTTTCTACAATGCCCATCCTGAGGGTGATCAGTACCAATATCTATGGCCAGGGCAAAGGAATACCCCCTGTTATATCTGGGGGTAGAGTGTAAAAATAGGCACTTTAACCATTTCATGACTAGGGAATTCAGTGGTTGTGCTGTCATTCCTGCTTCCAGAGTAGTAAAGGTGCAGGGATGTCCCGCGGGTCTCCTCCTGGCTGTCAGTGGTCACCGCCCCCGAGGAGCCCCATGTCAAGGAGTTCAGTAACAGATCACATTGACAGGATCCCTGCTTCATGTCAGTAAGTTTGTATCAATGTATCAGTCTGGAGTCCGGGCTCTTTAGCTCACTGAGGATTGAATGCACTGATGCAATGTAACAAATCCCCAGATGTAATCTTGAGTCAGTATGGATTTGCAGCCAATGAAAATAAATCGTAATGTTCCCGTTCAATGACAGCAGGAATCCTGAAATCAGCGAGAACTGGCGGAACGGAAAGAAGTTCCTGGACTGCAGTGATGAAGCTTCAGATGAATAAACCAATGTTATGTTACACATCAGACACAGAGGGCGATATTGTCAGTGCTGCAGTGACCCCCAGCACCAAGGCCATGACACCAACTGCCCCTCCTATATTATAACCGTGTGTTTTCTGCTTGGTTTCCTGCAAGCAGTACTTTTCTCTCCGCATGATTTGTGCGGACACCGCGTGGAGAACACACGGATCCCATTATAGTCTATGGGGTCCGTGTGGTTTCTTAGCTAACCGCTTTTTAATGCGTTCGGTATTGTATTCAGGGGGTCCCAAGTCGACTCACACAAACATCAGGTCAGTGCTGAATTACTCTGTGCTCAACTCAAAATTCACAGCTATTGCCATAATAATATTCTGCCAAAAAATACAGAATACAGAATGAGAGCAGGTACTGAGAATTACACCCAGTATACAGGACAGGAGAAGTGGCACTGTGTAATGTCCATATATACAGGACAGGAGAAGTGGCACTGTGTAATGTCCATATATACAGGACAGGAGACGTAATACTGTGCACTGTACATATATACATTCACTGACAACAAGCAGAGATGTTAATGTGCTGACACTGCCTGAATCACAATGTTATAGATGGGAATGGCGTAATTGGCTGTTATTCAGACCTTGAGCTTTATTTTGCTGCAATCACTTTTAACCCTATATAGTCTCACGACGTGAGCTCTTATCCGCTGCTTCACCACACCGGGGAGGTCTCTTCTACATTTTCTCTGCTCGTATGTAAATCAGCGTTTTATTATTCATAACCAATCTACACCAGATCAGGACTTCGGCCGGCACAATTATAGGTTTCCACCTTGTGATGTGACTTGTCAGGTCACTCGTTGTGCACTACAGATATTACAGTGAGAAGGATTCATAAAACTGGTGTAGTATCCTGGTACAGTCAGTCCGCAGCATGGCCTGCACTATAAAGCATGGAGGTCAAGATCGGAGTTAACTTATAAGACAAAACAGAACAAGGCGAGATAAGAAATCGCTCACATGCCCCTCCCCCACTCGCATTGTGCTATTATCCTGCTAGTATGTCAGTGTTCACTGTCATTCTTGCACTCTATTCACAAACAGAACAAAGTGTGCGTGGGGACTTGGAGAAAACATTGTATGAAGATGCATGGATGACCAGTCCACCACTACTAGTCACCCAACTTAACAAAGTCCCTGAATGTCATAAATATAAGTAATGTTACATTGCTCAGCTGGCTTCATTCCTATCATTGCCTAAAACAGTGTCAGTCTGCACTGTATTTCTGGCATTCTACTCATAAGCGCTACACCCCCAACAAGACCTGACCACTGGACTTGGTCATAGTACAATCCTATCAAACTACATACATAGAGCACTACAACCCCCATCATCACCCAACCATGAAAGCTACCAATAATACCAATCTATTACATTGTATTCAAACAACACAGCTGCCACCATTGTAACCTTAGCACTGGACACAAGGAGCACTGCACCCCCCACAATGCCGTACCGCTGGCCAGTGAACGGTCTGAGATGATAAAAGAAGTTGCGATGCTCTGCAGTGTCCCGGAATATTCCTTATGTCTCCAGCAGGAGAGACTACGGCTGAAAATATTTCCTAACGTTGTTGTGTTACGTTATTTTAGATGCAAAATCTCTCTGGAATCGGAAATTTGCGAGATTAATGAGTTCACTTAGGAAGGTGTCAAAATGTAATAAACTGGAGCTCCCGAGTCTCGAATGCTACAAAGCAGCCGCAACCGTCCCAGAATCCTTCACTACATGACTAAACCAGAGTAACACTAGGAAATCCAATCATATAGCACTCCCATATACTATGGCGCACCCCAAAATAAAGTTATCACATTGACTGCCAACTCATACATGATAATATGCAGGGCACACTGACATACTGTTACTGATACATAGTAACACTCCGGTAATGGGGCTACAGGATCTGTAAACTGGCAGGTTTGAGAATAACACAAATATTATATTTTCACATGATCTGCCGCCCTCTGGTTTTTCTGTGTGTTTGTCAGATGTTTTTTATCACATACAGAAATATAATTGCAATCATATTATGAGTAACAAAAGCTTATACTGACAGAATGAGTTAATGCAGAAAGTCAATATTTGCAGTGTTGACTCTTCTTCTTCAGGACCTCTGCAATTCTCCCTGGCATGCTCTCAATCAACTTCTGGACCAAATCCTGACTGATAGCAGTCCATTCTTGCACAATCAATGCTTGCATTTTGTCAGAATTAGTAGGTGATTGATGATTGACCACAAGTTCTCAATGGGATTAAGATCTGGGGAGTTTCCAGGCCATGGACCCAAAATCTCTATGTTTTGTTCCCTGAGCCATTTAGTTATCACCTTTGCTTTATGGCAAGGTGCTCCATCATGCTGGAAAAGGCATTGTTGATCGCCAAACTGCTCTTGGACGGTTGGGAGAAGTTGATCTTGGAGGACATTCTGGTACCATTCTTTATTCATGGCTGTGTTTTTAGGCAAGACTGTGAAAGAGCCGATTCCCTTGGCTGAGAAGCAACCCCACACATGAATGGTTTCAGGATGCTTTACAGTTGGCATGAGACAAGACTGGTGGTAGCGCTCACCTCGTCTTCTCCGAATAACCTGTTTTCCAGATGTCCCAAACAATCGAAAAGGGGATTCATCAGAGAAAATGACTTTACCTCAGTCCTCAGCAGTCCACTCCCTGTACCTTTTGCAGAATATCAGTCTGTCCCTGATGTTTTTTCTGGAGAGAAGTGGCTTCTTTGCTGCCCTCCTTGAGACCGGACCTTGCTCCAAGAGTCTCCGCCTCACAGTGCATGCAGATGCACTCACACCTGCCTGCTGCCATTCCTGAGCAAGCTCTGCACTGCTGGTAGCCCGATCCTGCAGCTGAAACACTTTTAAGAGACGGTCCTGGCGCTTGCTGGTCTTTCTTGGGCGCCCTGGAGCCGTTTTGCCAACAATGGAACCTCTCTCCTTGAAGTTCTTGATGATGCGATAGATTGTTGACTGAGGTGCAATCTTTCTAGCTGTGATATTCTTCCCTGTTAGGCCATTTTTATGCAGTGCAATGACGACTGCACGTGTTTCTTTAGAGATAACCATGGTTAACAGAAGAGAAACAATGATGCCAAGCACCAGCCTCCTTTTAAAGTGTCCAGTGGTGTCATTCTTACTTAATCATGACAGATTGATCTCCAGCCCTGTCCTCATCAACACCCACACCTGTGTTAATGGAGCAATCACTGAAACGATGTTAGCTCGTCCTTTTAAGGCAGGGCTGCAATGATGTTTTAAATGTGTTTTGGGGGATAAAGTTCATTTTCTAGGCAAATATTGACTTTGCAAGTAATTGCTGTTAAGCTGATCACTCTTTATAACATTCTGGAGTATATGCAAATTGCCATTAGAAAAACTGAAGCAGTAGACTTTGTAAAAATTAATATTCGTATCATTCTCTACTGCCTAGTACATACATTGGTTTGCAACAGTGAGATGTATTGGCTGGTCTCTAGTAGACAATTCCTGGTTCATTATTTCTTGTGCATTTAGGTCTTTTAGAATACTAATAAAATCTATATTATAGTGTACCCTTTTTTATATTTTTTTCTCAATTTGATCCTATCTACAGGTTATACAGCAAATTGTACATAGTGTCCTATCTATGGATTATAGAGCAAGAGGAGCAAATTGAGAGTGATCTCTTGTTAGGATATTGTCAATCACTACTGAGCCCAGTTTGCGCAGAGGTATAAATAAATGACAAGTAACCTGAATGTGCTCACAGCTCAATGTTCAACCATCATAAACAGTAGAAATCAGCCAAACTGTTATCTTGTACCCCAAGTATCAGCCTGTCATTATCCTGTACCCCAAGTGTCAGCCTGCCATTATCCTGTACCCCAAGTATCAGCCTGTCATTATCCTGTACCCCAAGTATCAGCCTGTCATTATCCTGTACCCCAAGTATCAGCCTGTCATTATCCTGTACCCCAAGTGTCAGCCTGTCATTATCCTGTGCCCCGAGTGTCAGCCTGTCATTATCCTGTACCCCAAGTGTCATCCTGTCATTATCCTGTACCCCAAGTATCAGCCTGTCATTATCCTGTACCCCAAGTGTCAGCCTGCCATTATCCTGTACCCCAAGTGTCAGCCTGTCATTATCCTGTACCCCAAATGTCTGCCTGTCATTATCCTGTACCCCAAGTATCAGCCTGTCATTGTCCTGTACCCCAAGTATCAGCCTGTCATTATCCTGTGCCCCGAGTGTCAGCCTGTCATTATCCTGTACCCCAAGTGTTATCCTGTCATTATCCTGTATACCAAGTGTCTGCCTGTCATTATCCTGTACCCCAAGTGTCTGCCTGTCATTATCCTGTACCCCAAGTGTCAGCCTGTCATTATCCTGTACCCCAAGTATCAGCCTGTCATTATCCTGTACCCCAAGTGTCCGCCTGTCATTATCCTGTACCCCAAGTATCAGCCTGTCATTATCCTGTACCCCAAGTGTCATCCTGTCATTATCCTGTACCCCAAGTATCAGCCTGTCATTATCCTGTACCCCAAGTGTCATCCTGTCATTATCCTGTACCCCAAGTGTCAGCCTGCCATTATACTGTACCCCAAGTGTCAGCCTGTCATTATCCTGTACCCCAAGTGTCTGCCTGTCATTATCCTGTACCCCGAGTGTCAGCCTGTCATTATCCTGTACCCCAAGTGTCAGCCTGTCATTATCCTGTGCCCCGAGTGTCAGCCTGTCATTATCCTGTACCCCAAGTGTCATCCTGTCATTATCCTGTACCCCGAGTGTCAGCCTGTCATTATCCTGTATCCCAAGTGTCTGCCTGTCATTATCCTGTACCCCGAGTGTCAGCCTGTCATTATCCTGTACCCCAAGTATCAACCTGTCATTATCCTGTACCCCGAGTGTCAGCCTGTCATTATCCTGTACCCCAAGTGTCAGCCTGTCATTATCCTGTACCCCGAGTATCAGCCTGTCATTATCCTGTACCCCAAGTATCAGCCTGTCATTATCCTGTACCCCAAGTATCAGCCTGTCATTATCCTGTACCCCAAGTGTCAACCTGTCATTATCCTGTACCCCGAGTGTCAGCCTGTCATTATCCTGTACCCCAAGTGTCAGCCTGTCATTATCCTGTACCCCAAGTGTCAGCCTGTCATTATCCTGTACCCCGAGTGTCAGCCTGTCATTATCCTGTACCCCGAGTGTCAGCCTGTCATTATCCTGTACCCCAAGTATCAGCCTGTCATTATCCTGTACCCCAAGTGTCAGCCTGTCATTATCCTGTACCCCAAGTGTCAGCCTGTCATTATCCTGTACCCCAAGTACCAGCCTGTCATTATCCTGTACCCCAAGTATCAGCCTGTCATTATCCTGTACCCCAAGTACCAGCCTGTCATTATCCTGTACCCCCGAGTATTAGCCTGTCGTTATCCTGTACCCCAGATTCCCAGCTTTAGCTTTTCTGTATATTACTTTATATCCCTATTGTTGCCTATCATTGCTATTTCTTGTGATATCCGGATTTCTTTGCCGCTCACATCTCGGGGTTCCCTGCGCTTATACATTGTACACAATATATTATCAAACAGTCATGAATCCTGAATGTGAGTTTGTAGGTGTCTGGGAAAGTTGTGCTGCGTATCACGGAAACACTGAATATTTTTAACCCCTTCCTGGCTACACCTCATCCTCTACATGACGGATCAGTCACAGGTCACACACTGTGGGGATCAGAGAGCTGATCCCAATACATCCTCAGGGACAAGGTGATCCAAGGACAGTGCCAGGCTCTGAAGGGTTAAATCCAGGACCGTATCCACACATGATAGTAATGCATCAAAAAGGAAACCTCAGCAACCGCTGCCATGAATGATTAACCCTGTCAGTGCTGCCATCTCACACAATCCTCCTACCTGCTTCCTGGATCCTGAATTCACCATCTCCAGAAGTAGGAAGAAAGTGACGATGAATCTGGGGGGCAACATCTGGTGGTACCCCAAGTCCAGGGAGAGGAGCCTAAGAAGTCAGAAAACCAGAAGATGGCCAAGGGGGTAGAAAGAAGCAGGTGAGGAAGAGGAGGGCATGGAGCTCAGGAACAGAGGCGACTGCCAGGACAAGAAGTGCAGCAGCACCGGCGAGGAGGAGGGTGTGAGGCAGACATGATGTACCAGCCGAGGCATGAGGTGCGGAGAAGCCAATCACTGACACCAACAGGGAGGGATCAGAAACTACTGGGTGTCAGACACTATACCCTACAGATGTAGCGGAGCTGAGAGTGTCTACAGGTGACATCTACTACATTATCTGTACTCAGAGAGTTATCACTGTGTTATCTGTAGTGTTACATAGGACTGCCGGTGACATCTACTACATTACCTGTACTGAGAGTTATCACTGTGTTATCTGTAGTGTTACATAGGACTGCCGGTGACATCTACTACATTACCTGTACTCAGAGAGTTATCACTGTGTTATCTGTAGTGTTACATAGGACTGCCGGTGACATCTACTACATTACCTATACTCAGAGAGTTATCACTGTGTTATCTGTGGTGTTACATAGGACTGCAGGTGACATGTACTACATTACCTGTACTCAGAGAGTTATCACTGTGTTATCTGTGGTGTTACATAGGACTGCAGGTGACATCTACTACATTATCTGTACTCTGAGAGATAACATTGTGTTATCTGTGGTGTTACATAGGACTGCCGGTGACATCTACTACATTACCTGTACTCAGAGAGTTATTACTGTGTTATCTGTGGTGTTACATAGGACTGCCGGTGACATCTACTACATTACCTATACTCAGAGAGGTATCACTGTGTGATCTGTGGTGTTACATAGGACTGCAGGTGACATCTACTACATTATCTGTACTCTGAGAGATAACACTGTGTGATCTGTGGTGTTACATAGGACTGCCGGTGACATCTACTACATTACCTGTACTCAGAGAGTTATCACTGTGTTATCTGTGGTGTTACATAGGACTGCCGGTGACATCTACTACATTACCTGTACTCAGAGAGGTATCACTGTGTTATCTGTGGTGTTACATAGGACTGCCGGTCACATCTACTACATTATCTGTACTCAGAGAGGTATCACTGTGTGATCTGTGGTGTTACATAGGACTGCAGGTGACATCTACTACATTATCTGTACTCTGAGAGATAACACTGTGTGATCTGTGGTGTTACATAGGACTGCGGGTGACATCTACTACATTACCTGTACTCAGAGAGTTATCACTGTGTTATCTGTGGTGTTACATAGGACTGCAGGTGACATCTACTACATTATCTGTACTCTGAGAGTTATCACTGTGTTATCTGTGGTGTTACATAGGACTGCAGGTGACATCTACTACATTATCTGTAGTCAGAGAGTTATCACTGTGTGATCTGTGGTGTTACATAGGACTGCAGGTGACATCTACTACATTATCTGTACTCAGAGAGGTATCACTGTGTTATCTGTGGTGTTACATAGGACTGCAGGTGACATCTACTACATTATCTGTAGTCAGAGAGTTATCACTGTGTGATCTGTGGTGTTACATAGGACTGCAGGTGACATCTACTACATTATCTGTACTCAGAGAGTTATCACTGTGTTATCTGTGGTGTTACATAGGACTGCCGGTGACATCTACTACATTACCTGTACTCAGAGAGTTATCACTGTGTTATCTGTGGTGTTACATAGGACTGCAGGTGACATCTACTACATTATCTGTACTCAGAGAGGTATCACTGTGTTATCTGTGGTGTTACATAGGACTGCAGGTGACATCTACTACATTATCTGTAGTCAGAGAGTTATCACTGTGTGATCTGTGGTGTTACATAGGACTGCAGGTGACATCTACTACATTATCTGTACTCTGAGAGATAACACTGTGTTATCTGTGGTCAGGGCCAGCGTTGGGGGGGTAAATTGGGCGATTAACCAGGGCCCCCACATCCATAGGGGCCCCATACTTTGCCTACTTTTAGTACTAATACATGGGAGTAGATGAAAGCATCGGCACATACAGGTTTCCTGACTGCAGTTCTCTAATTTGCCGGCATTCAGTAGCAGTCTGTTCCCCCCTCTCCCTCCTCACATGTAGTGACTCTTCCAGCACATCGTAGTGTGAAGGAGGAAGTCTGCTGCAATGAAAGAGCTTTAGTACTGCCAGACCGAGCTGCACATGAGCTTCCTCCATATCCTGCATCCAGCCAAATGTGAGTGTATTTTTTGTGTACAATATGCATATTTAATATGTATAGACATTAGAGATGAGCGAACAGTGTTCTATCGAACACATGTTCGATCGGATATCAGGCTGTTCGATGTGTTCGATTCGAATCGAACATCACGTGGCAAACTCCCCAAAAAATTTGATTCCCCTCCCACCTTCCCTGGCGCTTTTTTTGCACCAATAACAGCGCAGGGGAGGTGGGACAGGAACTACGACACCGAAGGCATCGAAAAAAATCGGAAAAAGTGATTGGCTGCCGAAATCAGGTGACCTCCATTTTAGACGAATAGTGGATTTCAAATCCGGGTCATATGAGAATGTGAACTTTGTGACTAAGAGACAGGGATAGCTGTACAGGCAGGGATAGCTAGGGATAACCTTTATTTAGGTAGGAATGTTATTAAAAATAACTTTTTGGGGCTCTATCGGGTGTGTAATTGTGATTTTTGTGACATAAACTTTTTCCAATAGGAATGCATTGGACAGCGCTGATTGGCCAGAGTACGGAACTCGACCAATCAGCGCTGGCTCTGCTGGAGGAGGCGGAGTCTAAGATCGCTCCACACCAGTCTCCATTCAGGTCCGACCTTAGACTCCGCCTCCTCCGGCAGAGCCAGCGCTGATTGGCCGAAGGCTGGCCAATGCATTCCTATGGGAATGCAGAGACTTAGCAGTGCTGAGCCAGTTCTGCTCAACTACACCGTGTGCCGAGTGTGCACACTCGGCTCTGCTACATCAGATGTAGCAGAGCCGAGTGTGCACACTCGGCTCTGCTATATCAGATGGGCTGACCGGCACACGGTGTAGTTGAGCAGAACTGGCTCAGCACTGCTAAGTTTCTGCATTCCCATAGGATTGCATTGGCCAGCGCTGATTGGCCAGAGTTCGGAATTCGACCAATCAGCGTCCTCCGGCAGAGCCAGCGCTGATTGGCCGAAGGCTGGCCAATGCATTCCTATGGGAATGCAGAGACTTAGCAGTGCTGAGCCAGTTCTGCTCAACTACACCGTGTGCCGGTCAGCCCATCTGATATAGCAGAGCCGAGTGTGCATAAGGGTTCTAGTGCACCCTCGGCTCTGCTACATCTGATGTAGCAGAGCCGAGTGTGCACACTCGGCACACGGTGTTGTTGAGCAGAACTGGCTCAGCACTGCTAAGTCTCTGCATTCCCATAGGAATGCATTGGCCAGCCTTCAGCCAATCAGCGCTGGCTCTGCCGGAGGAGGCGGAGTCTAAGGTTGGACCTGAATGGAGACTGGTGTGGAGCGATCTTAGACTTCGCCTCCTCCAGCAGAGCCAGCGCTGATTGGTCGAGTTCCGTACTCTGGCCAATCAGCGCTGGCCAATGCATTCCTATGGGAATGCAGAGACTTAGCAGTGCTGAGCCAGTTCTGCTCAACTACACCGTGTGCCGGTCAGCCCATCTGATATAGCAGAGCCGAGTGTGCACACTCGGCTCTGCACATCTGACGTAGCAGAGCCGAGTGTGCACACTCGGCTCTGCTATATCAGATGGGCTGACCGGCACACGGTGTAGTTGAGCAGAACTGGCTCAGCACTGCTAAGTCTCTGCAGTAGCAGGCTCTGCTACATCAGATGTAGCAGAGCCAAGTGTGCACATGTATATCTGCTTACAGTGTCTTATATACTGTGTGAGTGTGTGCTATGTTTATACACAGGTGTGTTTGTGTGTGTATATATTGTATATGACAATATTTGGTAGATGGGTAAGTATATACACCATATGTCTATCCATCTGTCTGTATTTTCTTCTGTACATGTCTACCATTATATAGTGGGGGGAAAAAGTATTTAGTCAGCCACCAATTGCACAAGTTCTCCCACTTATAAAGATGAGAGGCGTCTGTAATTTACATCATAGGTAGACCTCAACTATGATAGACAAAATGAGATAGCAAATCCAGAAAATCACATTGTCTGATTTGGAAAGAATTATTTGCAAATTATGGTTGAAAATTAGTATTTGATCAATAACAAAAGTTCATCTCAATACTTTGTTATATATCCTTTGTTGGCAATGACAGAGGTCAAACGTTTTCTGTAAGGCTTCACAAGGTTGGCACACACTGTTGTTGGTATGTTGGCCCATTCCTCCATGCAGATCTCCTCTAGAGCAGTGATATTTTGGGGCTGTCACTGGGAAACACGGACTTTCAACTCACTCCAAAGGTTTTCTATAGAGTTGAGATCTGGAGACTGGTTAGGCCAATCCAGGATCTTGAAATGCTTCTTACGAAGCCACTACTTTGTTGCTCTGGCGGTGTGCTTGGGATCATTGTCATGCTGAAAGACCCAGCCACGTTTCATCTTCAATGCCTTGCTGATGAAAGGAGGTTTGCTCTCAAAATCTCACGATACATGGCCCCATTCATTCTTTCATGTACCCGGATCAGTCGTCCAGGTCCCTTTGCAAAGAAACAGCCCCAAAGCCACCCCCATGCTTCACAGTAGGTCTGGTGTTCTTTGGATGCAGCTTAGCATTCTTTCTCCTCCAAACATGACGAGTTTTGTTTCTACCAAACAGTTCTACTTTGGTTTCATCTGACATTCTCCCAATACTCTCCTGGATCATCCAAACTTCAGACGGGCCCGGACATGTACTGGCTTAAAGGGGTATTCCCATGTTGCTTACTCGCCAGTCTTCGTTGCTGTAAAATCTTCTGTCTTCCTGCTTTGTTGCGTCATTGGTGAGCGAGGTTACATATGCAAAGCCAGCTGGCTCCTTCATACCTCTTGTTGTTTTAGAATTTTGCAACAAATTAGATTTTCTTTTTCCCTTCATGTTTAAAATTGGCAAACTGTTTAATGCCCCCTTGTGGTTCCCACACTGTATAATGTCTGCTTTTGGCCCACACAAATTACAAGGTCCCCATTGTTGCCTCCACACAGTATAATGTCTTCTTCCTTGTATAAGATCCATATATATTCACACACACACACATACACTCACCCGCCACTTTATTAGGTACACCTGTCCAACTGCTCGTTAACACTTAATTTCTAATCAGCCAATCACATGGCGGCAACTCAGTGCATTTAGGCATGTAGACATGGTCAAGACAATCTCCTGCAGTTCAAACCGAGCATCAGTATGGGGAAGAAAGGTGATTTGAGTGCCTTTGAACGTGGCATGGTTGTTGGTGCCAGAAGGGCTGGTCTGAGTATTTCAGAAACTGCTGATCTACTGGGATTTTCACGCACAACCATCTCTAGGGTTTACAGAGAATGGTCCGAAAAAGAAAAAACATCCAGTGAGCGGCAGTTCTGTGGGCGGAAATGCGTTGTTGATGCCAGAGGTCAGAGGAGAATGGCCAGACTGGTTTGAGCTGATAGAAAGGCAACAGTGACTCAAATAGCCACCCGTTACAACCAAGGTAGCCAGAAGAGCATCTCTGAACGCACAGTACGTCGAACTTTGAGGCAGATGGGCTACAGCAGCAGAAGACCACACCGGGTGCCACTCCTTTCCGCTAAGAACAGGAAACTGAGGCTACAATTTGCACAAGCTCATCGAAATTGGACAATTGAAGATTGGAAAAACATTGCCTGGTCTGATGAGTCTCGATTTCTGCTGCGACATTCGGATGGTAGGGTCAGAATTTGGCGTCAACAACATGAAAGCATGGATGCATCCTGCCTTGTATCAACGGTTCAGGCTGGTGGTGGTGGTGTCATGGTGTGGGGAATATTTTCTTGGCACTCTTTGGGCCCCTTGGTACCAATTGAGCATCGTTGCAATGCCAAAGCCTACCTGAGTATTGTTGCTGACCATGTCCATCCTTTTATGACCACAATGTACCCAACATCTGATGGCTACTTTCAGCAGGGTAATGCAATGCCATGTCATAAAGCTGGACTCATCTCAGACTGGTTTCTTGAACATGACAATGAGTTCACTGTACTCCAATGGCCTCCACAGTCACCAGATCTCAATCCAATAGAGCATCTTTGGGATGTGGTGGAACGGGAGATTCGCATCATGGATGTGCAGCCGACAAATCTGCGGCAACTGTGTGATGCCATCATGTCAATATGGACCAAAATTTCTGAGGAATGCTTCCAGCACCTTGTTGAATCTATGCCACGAAGAATTGAGGCAGTTCTGAAGGCAAAAGGGGGTCCAACCCGTTACTAGCATGGTGTACCTAATAAAGTGGCCGGTGAGTATATATATATATATATATATATATATATATATATATATATGGGCCATTTGTTGTCCAAACTCCCATCAGAAGCCCCCCTGATAATGCTGATTGTAAGCTCTAATGTAAGTTCTTTAGATCAGGCCCATTCAACTTAATGGTCCGGGGCACAGGCAGTTCTACAGTTAGGGCCAGAAATATTTGGACAGTGACACAATTTTCGCGAGTTGGGCTCTGCATGCCACCACATTGGTTTTGAAATGAAACCTCTACAACAGAATTCAAGTGCAGATTGTAACGTTTAATTTGAAGGGTTGAACAAAAATATCTGATAGAAAATGTAGGAATTGTACACATTTCTTTACAAACACTCCACATTTTAGGAGCTCGAAAGTAATTGGACAAATAAACATAACCCAAACAAAATATTTTTATTTTCAATATTTTGTTGCGAATCCTTTGGAGGCAATCACTGCCTTAAGTCTGGAACCCATGGACATCACCAAACGCTGGGTTTCCTCCTTCTTAATGCTTTGCCAGGCCTTTACAGCCGCAGCCTTCAGGTCTTGCTTGTTTGTGGGCCTTTCCGCCTTAAGTCTGGATTTGAGCAAGTGAAATGCATGCTCAATTGGGTTAAGATCTGGTGATTGACTTGGCCATTGCAGAATGTTCCACTTTTTTGTACTCATGAACTCCTGGGTAGCTTTGGCTGTATGCTTGGGGTCATTGTCCATCTGTACTATGAAGCGCCGTCCGATCAACTTGGCAGCATTTGGCTGAATCTGGGCTGAAAGTATATCCCGGTACACTTCAGAATTCATCCGGCTACTCTTGTCTGCTGTTATGTCATCAATAAACACAAGTGACCCAGTGCCATTGAAAGCCATGCATGCCCATGCCATCACGTTGCCTCCACCATGTTTTACAGAGGATGTGGTGTGCCTTGGATCATGTGCCGTTCCCTTTCTTCTCCAAACTTTTTTCTTCCCATCATTCTGGTACAGGTTGATCTTTGTCTCATCTGTCCATAGAATACTTTTCCAGAACTGAGCTGGCTTCTTGAGGTGTTTTTCAGCAAATTTAACTCTGGCCTGTCTATTTTTGGAATTGATGAATGGTTTGCATCTAGATGTGAACCCTTTGTATTTACTTTCATGGAGTCTTCTCTTTACTGTTGACTTAGAGACAGATACACCTACTTCACTGAGAGTGTTCTGGACTTCAGTTGATGTTGTGAACGGGTTCTTCTTGACCAAAGAAAGTATGCGGCGATCATCCACCACTGTCGTCATCCGTGGACGCCCAGGTCTTTTTGAGTTCCCAAGCTCTCCAGTCAATTCCTTTTTTCTTAGAATGTACCCGACTGTTGATTTTGCTACTCCAAGCATGTCTGCTATCTCTCTGATGGATTTTTTCTTTTTTTTTTCAGCCTCAGGATGTTCTGCTTCACCTCATTTGAGAGTTCCTTTGACCGCATGTTGTCTGGTCACAGCAACAGCTTCCACATGCAAAACCACACACCTGGAATCAACCCCAGAACTTTTAACTACTTCATTGATTACAGGTTTACGAGGGAGACGCCTTCAGAGTTAATTGCAGCCCTTAGAGTCCATTGTCCAATTACTTTGGATCCCTTGAAAAAGAGGAGGCTATGCATTACAGAGCTATGATTCCTAAACCCTTTCTCCGATTTGGATGTGGAAACTCTCATATTGCAGCTGGGAGTGTGCACTTTCAGCCCATATTATATATATAATTGTATTTCTGAACATGTTTTAGTAAACAGCTAAAATAACAAAACTTGTGTCACTGTCCAAATATTTCTGGCCCTAACTGTATATACTGCTGGAAAGCTGACTGTTGAATTCAGCGCACTGTCGGCTTTCCCGATCTGTGCCCCGGGTAAAGCGCTATCGGTCCCGGTACCGTAGCGCTTTACAGTCAGAAGGGCGTTTCTGCAGTTAGCCAGGGACGCCCTTCTGCCCAGCAGCGCCTATCACGCTGTACTGTGGAGCGGGGAGGAACACCCCCTCTCTCTGCTCACAGTGCTTGTCCATAGACGAGTATTATCAGGGAGGGAGGAGGGGTTCATCCCCGCTCCACTCTACAGCGCGATAGGCGCTGCTGGGCAGAAGGGCGTCCCTGGCTAAGTGTCAGAAACGCCCTTCTGACTGTAAAGCCCTACGGTACCGGGACCGATAGCGCTTTACACCGGGCACAGATCGGCTTTCCAGCAGTATATAAATCTGCCTATGCCCAATCTGATGAAAGGTCCTCTTTAACAAACAGGAGGATGTTTGCTGCTGCTTTCATGGTAATAGTGCGCACCCTTATCCACTGGGCCCATGTATTTAGGCACATGTGTCCTGCATTGGCTCCCACACAATAAAAAGCAAAAAGATAAGTATTACCTACCTCATCCTGTTCCTCCACAGTCCACTGAAAAACACCTGAACTCCGTTCTGCAGACTCGAGTGCATTGGGCTGACCAGTGGCCATATTGGTTGTTAATCACTTGTATTCACTATAGGGACAAATTGAATTTTAATGAAGTAACCCTTTAAGAGCAGAAAATAAGTTAAAGGAAAAATCTCATGCAATGTGATATACCTAGTGCAGGCCTGAGGTTTTCTTTGACAGCTTGTGCCAGGTTCTGCCCTCGGAGTGCTTTTCTTTTTCTTGGAGTGCTCCTATAAATTCCTCTCCCTACTCCATGTAGTGCTAAGATCGGATACAAGGTCTCTTGCTGCAGACATTCAAGTTTTGAGCTCCTTCCAGTAATTTATTCTAGGAGCGCTTCCTCCATGTTACATTATGGTGTGCGGAAGGTCCTGTGAGGGTCCCCAAATCTCCTGCTGAAACTTGTGCTGTCTGAGTGATCCCCCGCCATACCCTGTTCAGCCGCCTGTCATCTGTAATGTATGAGCTGAGGATTTATTACCCTCTCACCACCATTGAAGCGTTGGAGACGTGGACTGGGCAGGTAATAATGGTGATCCTGGAGCGTCTGCACCGCACCGGGAATCTCAGGGTACATTGTAAGAGAACCTGTGCCAGGATCAATATGAGATTTATGGGAAACAATTCTGACATCAGGAGAACCACAAGTCCCAGTAATGATATTACTCCGCTCATCACAAGAATAATCTCTGGCAGGTTAAGAGGAGTGGATTATATTACTAGTTTTCAGAATTTTTCATCACAATGTCATTATATTATATCAGTGATGTCAGTAACAGGGGGCGGAGCTGTGACAACCTCACAGGCATGATATATACAGGTGTATCCACCTGTCAGTAGTAATAGATGAATAGCTGTACTGTAGTATAAGGGAGCGGATCTCATGTCTGATCACGTCATTATATCAGTGATGTCAGTAACAAGGGGCGGGGCTGTGACAACCTCTCAGACATGATATATACAGGAGGTTGTCAGTAGTAATAGATGAATAGCTGTACTGTAGTATAAGGGGGTGGATCTCATCTCTGATCACATGTCATTATATCAGTGATGTCAGTAACAGGGGGCGGAGCTGTGACAACCTCTCAGACATTGGCATTGTGAAGTCTGTTTTTATACGGTCTGGATATTTTCCATATATATAAACATTGACAACCTGACACAATCCTCCTATAAGTGTGTGACATATTGATAAGACAGGACTTTCAATATCAAATAGTTTTTTGATGTAATGAATTTCTTCCTCAGCTATTATTAAATCTCAGATCCTAATGAATAGTTATATAAAGGAGACAGCGGAGAATATTTCAGGGGTGTTGCATTATTGAGCATCAGATCAGAAAGGAATCATTTCATTTCCCCATTGATTATAATGGAGGAGGCAAATATAATGTAATGTAATATGAAATACAATATGATATAATGAGAAATAATATGATATAAAATAATATAATGTCATATATAATGAAATGAAATATAATATAATAATACAATATATAAAATCAGGAGGAATTAAAGGGAAAGTCTTCCGAACATTTCACAGGAAAACCTATAGGTTAGATTTTGTAAATACTTTACACTTATCCTGAGTAGAGCAAATAGCATCCAATATGATTTGGAATGCAGCTTTGGTTGTGACTAGAGTACATCCTGCTGGTTGTGCCTTATGAAGCCATAGAAGGCATCAGAGAATTTTCAGGTTCAAACACAACATTAAAGGGATCCTATCATTAAAATGTTTTTCTTTTCTTACTAACACGTAGGAATAGCCTTAAGAAAGGCTATTCTTCTCCTACTTTTAGATGTCTTCTCCGCGCCGCCGTTCGGTAGAAATCCTGTTTTTCTTCGGTATACAAATGAGTATACCGTAGAATGCTACGAGAGATCTCTCTAGCACCACCTCTATCTTCACCTGGAACGGCCTCTCCTTGCATCTTCTTCTGGCGCTGGCTTCAAACTTCTAGGCATGTGTAGTCGGTTCTGCCAATGGGCCTCGGGCAGAGCCGACTGCACATGCGCGTGGCCATTTTCTTGTGGTCGCTTACCCCAGCTTACTGTGTAAGCAGCCACAAAAAAATGGCCGCTTACACCAGGTGAGCATGTGCAGTCGGCTCTGCCCGAGGCCTGTAAGTTTGAAGCCAGCGCCGGAAGAAGATACAGGGAGAGTCCGTTCCAGAAGAAGATGGAGGCGGCGCTGGAGAGCTCTCTCGCAGCATTGGGGACGCCCCCAGTGCTGTTTGAGAGCTGAGGCTCGCCCCCAGTGCTGCGTGAGAACTCATTTGCATACCAAAGAAAATCAGTATTTCTACCAATCGGCGTCACGGAGAAGACATCTAAAGGTAGGAGAAGAATAGCATTTCTTAAGGCTATTACTACGTGTTATCGAGAAAAAAAAATTGTTTTAATGAAAGGATCTGAGCAGTGAATCTCTTCCTTGAGAACATGCAGCACAACAAGTGTGGATCAAATGCAGCAGTAAGAGAGATTCCAGAAATAGAACAGTTAATGGTTTATTTTCGTGAATGAAGAGAAATGTAAATCCCATCACTATTTGGGGCGACCTTTGCCTTCTACTCGGTACTTGCAGACAGTTTTTGGCATGAAGGTTGTTCCCTGCCGCCATCTTGGATAACTGAGCACAGATCTGCTGTGGATATAGGCTTACCCCAGTCTGTCTGTGTCTTCGTGTCATCCTAGACAGACTGGATGATGATGAGATCAGGGATATATCTGTGGGGGCCGGACCATCACTTCCAGGACTCATCCTCCAAAGGGCAAAGAGCACACCAAATATTGATAGGATTTACATTTCTATTCACCTTCTGCACAGTACTGTATATAGATATAATATGGATATAGAGACCGTATATAAAAATAGATAATGGGGCCATAAGAAGGAAAATGATAAGATTGCCATAATAATATCAGGGCTAAATAGTGGTGAAATAAAACAAGCATATATAAAGTGCCTACACACATAACAGTGCCATATAATACTTATGTAATGCTCTCATAGAGGACTAAACAAGAGTACTGTAGTGCTGATATAATGCTGTCATATTACATTTATGCAATACTGCCATATAGCACTTACATAACACCACCACACTGTGTTATACACAACTACAATTCCCACATTATGCTGTTATATTATTCTTATATAATACTGCCATATTGCAGCTACAAACATAACACTACCATCACCAGGACTATTAATACCTATACTGTGTGAGAAGGTGGCAGGTAAGATCCTGGACGGTGGTGATGTCTCACCCAGATTCCTCACTTATGTGTAGTAAGTGAGGTTATAATTCATGGAAAATCTTAGCTGAGATGGCTTCTTCTATTAACCTCTTCTTGTCCTACTAGGGAGACGCCTTCTTGCACAAGGTGGGAGCTGGGCTTCATTAAAGGCCTATAAAAGGTTGACAAATTCTCACTCCTGAGCAGTTCCTGAGGGAGAGTGGAGGAACCGGGTTCTGTCCCAACAGTATGAGGGTGGGTTCACACCTGCGCCCGGTCTCCGCTTTCGGGTTTCCGTCTTCTACCGAGAGAAACTGGACAGGAGATGGAAACCTGGCGGTCATTTTTTGAAACCCATTGAATGGGTTTGCAAAAGTAGCCGCCCGTGAGTGTCTTGTCCCTATCTGCGGCAAAACCATTTTTTTTGTAACTGGACACAAAGTCCTGCATGTCCAACTTTGTGTCCGGTTAAAAAAAATTGGTTTTGCTGCAGAGAGGCACAAGACACTTACAGGCAGTCACTTTGCAAACCCATTCAAGTGAATAGGTTTGAAATGGCACAAACTGATACATGTGGATTACCTTTAAAACCCATTGAAATCAATGGGTTTTAATCCGGACAGTTTGAAATCAGTGTTTGAAGATGTCAAATACTGATTTAGAATGGATTTGCTGAACACAGATATGAACCAGGCCTGAGAAAGGTCTGTTAGTGCTAGTAATGGGTTAATAAGTGCATCCATATACCTTTAGCAGTTATTGGAGTGATTTCTGGGTGTCTCTGGTTGCTGCTGCATCCTCTGTGTTTGCTTACATTTTGTAGCTTCCTGCTGTGCAGCTTCCCGTGTAGCTGCTGCACTAACTCTCTCTCACTCCATTACAAAACTCTCCATCTCACTAAGCCTAGCCCCTCCCACTCTCACTGAATCGTGATTCCGCCCATTACTAGCCCCTCCCACCCTCCCCTGTCTAAGCTATAACACCCACTGCTAGAAGGCAGGAAAAGGGGGAGGAGCCATTCTCTGGATACAAGAAGGCTTGATAAGTATTGATGGGGACAGGGGAGGGGGAAGCATGATGGTGACGTTCCATTTCAGAAACTGTGAAACTGAACGTCATTGGATTATCAGACAGTGTCCCTGGGATGGTCACATGACCGCTCCAGAGATATGAGTAATTATTAGAGATGAGTGAACACTATTCGAAACAGCCATTTCGAATAGCACGCTCCCATAGAAATAAATGGAAACGGCGGGCACACAGACTTTGCCATCAGCCGGCCGCTTAACCCCCGCGTCCATTCATTTCTATGGGAGCGTGCTATTCGAAACGGCTATTTCGATTAGTGTTCGCTCATCTCTAGTAATTATAGATTTTTTAAAAATTGAAGTAAATTAGAAGTTAGGTGGGGTAGGGCGTTTAGGGGTTAATTACCAGTTTATCCTGGACAACCCCTTTAATAATACCATACAATGATAAACAACATGGAGAAAACAGAGTTTCTCATCTTCAGCCCATCCTGTATGGCCCCTCCACCTGACCCATCTATCAAAGTTAATGGAACCACAATTACCCCTGTCCCACAGGCCCGATGCCTTGAGGTAACCCTGGACTCTGAACTATCTTTCAAGCCACATATTCAAGCCCTCAACACCTCCTGCCGCCTCCAGCTCAAGAACATCCACCGAATTCGCCCCTTCCTCACCCAGGAAACTACCAAGATGCTCGTCCAGGCCCTCATAATCTCCCGCCTAGACTACTGCAACACCCTTCTGCATGGACTCCCAGCAAACACCCTCACCCCCCCTCCAGTCCACCCTAAACTTCGCTGCTCGCTTAATCCACCTCACCCCCCGATCTTCATCGGCTGCTCCCCTCTGCCAGTCCCTCCACTGGCTACCTATAGCCCAGCGAATTGAGTTCAAGCTACTAACGCTAACATACAAAGCCATCCACAACCTGTCCCCTCCATATATCTCTGAACTAATCTCTCGCTACCTGCCCACCCGTAACCTCAGATCCTCCAATGACCTCCTACTCCGCTCTGCTCTCATCCGCTCCTCACACAACCGCCTCCAAGATTTCTCCCGTGCATCTCCCATACTCTGGAACTCCTTACCACGACACATAAGACTGACCCCCACAATCACAGGATTCAAGAAGGCCCTGAAGACTCACCTATTCAGGAAGGCCTACAACCTCCAATAACACTATCACCGCACTGCCATCTGTACAGTCTCCCCCTCTCCTTCTATCTCTACCCCCTTCCCTCATAGATTGTAAGCCCTCGCGGGCAGGGCTCTCTACCCCACTGTGCCAGTCGGTCACTGTTAGTATTATATCTACCTGTATATTCTGTGTATTGTATGTAACCCCCAAATGTAAAGCACCAGGGAATTAATGGTTCTATATAAATAAATAATAATAATAATCAACTGACCTAATACACCCACAGTATACTGTCATACATTTACAAAAAATAACTATAGTGCCTACATAATACAGCTATACAACACCACAAATATACAATTACCATATAATACTTACTGTATGTAATAGCCATTTGCAACTTCATAATACTGACATTCATTGGTAAAGACATTAAACTGTTATATCATACTTACATAATACTTCCATATAGCACCACAAAGACAAGTTTACCAAACACTTCTTAAGTAATACTACTGTATCATGCTAAATATCAGAACTATAGAGCCCACATTACATAATACTGCCCAATAGCATCACAAACTCAAGGTTACCATATGGTTCTCAAATAATACTACCATTCAGCGCTAAACAAAAGAACTCATGGTATATTGCTGTATACTTTCAAAATACTGTCATATAGCACCTACATACATAATAGTGCCATATATTTCTTGCATAATACTTTCATACACCAGGTACTATAAACTGGCCAAATAATGCTGCGATATGATTCTTCCTACACGATGGCACCATAGCGATCACTGTACGATTAGACTATGGTGGGACAGGAGAGGTGGAGACTCCAGAGTGGCCCCCTGGTCTACGTCTACTCCAGGTGGAAATCTTCAATACAGTCCATGGATTTGTGAGAATCGACTAATAAATCTACTATACAGTGCATGAACTGGGAAGAATCGCCTCGCAGATCTTCTATACAGTGCATGGAATTGCCTCGCAGATCTATACAGTGCATGGAATTGCCTTGCAGATTTTGTCTTAGCTCCTGGTCTTTGAAGATATTGATTTACCATCTAATTGAGTCACAAGGTTCCCGCCGTCGTGAGCAGCAGCTCGTGCCGTTCAGCGGTCGCTGCGCCTCATATGTTGATTAAACCTAATAGTTTCATGAGGTGAAGGATCGTTACACGGTCTCCAGTATTGGGACGCAATGTTTGTCGCGCTGTGTTGTGTTTGTGATTCTCCCGCAGGCTCCCGTCACTCGCTCCATGTTATTTAGCTTTTCATGGTTTTATAAGCGAGCCGCTCCCGCTGAATCCACAAACTGTTGCAGGATGGAAGAGCGGCTGCTACAACCACATCAATTATGTTTTATTCTCCGAGCGACGTCTGATTTACAACCTCACAGATTGTTACTTACTGGCAGGATTCAGCCTGTGGTAGCGGCCGCCATCCATCTGACACCAAGAGAGCGGAAATGTGAGTGAGGCCGAGACGCGGAGAATCATTCACACCTGTTCAATGAATGGCAGAAGTTTGTGTTTTTCTATATTTTTCTTTCTAGATGAGGTGATGACTGGACAAGAGTCAAAGACAGAGATTCTAACTAAAATTGTATCAGATGTCATCAAGCATCCTGTCAGATATCTGGATTGGGATTCTCCACTATCGGAGATTTACTAGGTTTCCTGGGATTCCAATGGCAAATGGCAATGGATGATTCTTGGTGGGGCTGAGCTCATCATACAGACTGATCCAATTCGATCCAAGATTTATGGTAATGATCTGGATCCCAAGGAAAGGATCAACTAGATGATGACCCCGTTCATCTACAGGATATCACCTCGGTTGCTTCACCACTTAGTTCAAGCTTCTATGGTGACCCCAGGACTTACTCCGATGTTTGATTCCTTGGATGATGCCCACTGGCAATGGAACCAGATTAGACATAAATGGGATGAAGATACAATTATTCTGGGCAATGACCAAGGAAAGAACATAACTGGGAGATTACAGCGAAGAGCTGGAGGGACAGGAGCGCAGTCAAACAGGCCAGGGATAGAAACAGGAGATGTGTGGTACCATAAGAAAAGCACAAGAGCCAAAGGTCAGGTAATGGAGGAGCAAGAAGTGGTTCCACAGAGAAGCAGATAAGGAGTTGGGGAAGATGAGGGAAAACTAGTAAGGTCAGGTCAAACACATCAAATAAGGGGAGAAACCTCATAGCCGTCATACATGTACTGTGAATAGGCCGTCATTGGCATTTAATGGCATTTAATGGCTGTAAGACTGAGCACACCATGAATCCCTCCATGCAGGTAGATGAGACACTAGAGCCTTAAAGGGGCTCTATCAGCAAAATCATGCTGCTAGAGCCCCACATATGCATGAATAGCCTTTAAAAAGGCTATTCAGGCACCGTAAATGTTATATTAAACTACCCCCCCCCCCCCATTTTAAAATAAAACCCTAAAAAAGAATGTTATCTACTTACGGATCGTGCACGCTGGGCGGGCATTCAGGGTGCGCTGTCTTCTTCATCCACACCTCTTCTTCCTCCGATGTCCTTCAGTCCCGTCCTCCTCCGGCGCTCGCGAGCGGACACTGATATTAAAAAAATGGCCTGGGCGCCTGCGCAGTAGCCGTAGTAGCAGCCGCATGCTACTGCGCAGGCGCCCAGGCCATTTTTTTATATCAGTGTCCGCTCGCGAGCCCCGGAGGAGGACGGGACCGAAGGACATCGGAGGAAGAAGAGGCGTGGAAGAAGATGAAGACACACCCTGAATACCCGCCCACAGTGCACGATGCATAAGTAGATCACATTCTTTTTAATGTAACATTTACGGTGTATGAATAGCCTTTTTAAAGGCTATTCACGCATATGTGGGGCTCTATCAGCATGATTTTGCTGATAGAGCCCCTTTAAGAGGTAAGAAGTACCGTAAGTTTATGAATGCTTTCTTCTAATGCCATTGGTCGGATCAATATACACGTCTACTGTTAGGGAATAGCAGACGATAATTCCCCAGAAGTTGCTGGTGAACCCTGGAGGGGTAGGGGCACAAGGGACAGTGAGCCCTAAGCTGAAGCCCCCCGCTTTCCCTTCCTATTGCCAGACCCTATCCTAGGTAATAGGCGACAACCACGAAGACAGTCCCTCCCTGAATACGTGAAGCACAAAACGCAGACAAGACGAACAACAACAAAGGGAGGTCAGCTAGCCAGGGTTCGGTAACAGGAGAGCGATGCAGTGCAAAATCAGAGTCCAAAAGAATTGTCAGTAGGGAAGCCAGAGGTCAAGAATCAGAATACAAGTAAATAAACAGCAAGAGATACCAGAAGCAAGAGGCAATAACCGACACCAGTGTGACTGTGAGCCTAGACTAAATAGGGGAGGAAGAACCCGCCCTGAACCTGACAGGAAGGAAAGCTGTCAAACACAGGCAAGACAAAATCAAACCACTGAATGGACAGAGGGAACAAGGGCAGAAGACGGGTGTGGTGCAAATCCAATTAAGAACTAGAGCCGTGTTCACACAGTGCAACTAAAAACTTTAAGCAGATTATCAAACTGCACACGCCTCCTGCGCCGCAGGACGCAAGCAGAGGCCCGAACAGGCAGAGATGTTACATCTACCTTTTATCGAGCTCTCCAGGATTATTCTGTTAGTTTGGCCTTTGGATTTCACTTCTTTATATCCAGGTTCCTGGTGACTTGTATCTAGGCTGTATTACTGCCTGCATCTGATATATTCATATAACACTCTGCTAAGTCTGTTGTATCAGAGATTGTTCTATAATAATCCACTTCTTATTGAAGACCTTTCACATCCTCGCGAACGTGCAGTTTTATTTACAGCTAGAAAGTCGACAGTGTGCTGAATTCAGCTTTCCAAGCGGATGTTCGCCGCTGGTGGAGATATGAGTGCCAATATTCAGCTATATATCTCCCCACTGTTAGAAGGGCGTTACTCATAGTTCAGCATCATTGGCCCCTCTGACAGCATAAGGCTATATTAGAGTACAGGCTGGGATGCGTTTCTCAGTCTAATTAACATTAGACAACAAGTCCAGCAGTCATCTCATTATCACCTGTGCAGGGGTCAGAAGAGTCGTTTCTTTATCATTAGAGGGTGGGATTAGCAGAGTTATTTCATTATCATTAGAGGGTGGTTTCAGCAGAGTCATCTCTTATCATTAGAGGGCGGGATCAGAAGAGCCATCTCATTATCATTAGATCGCAGGATCAGCATAGTCATCTCATTATCATTAGAGGGCAGGATCAGCAGAGATATCTCATTATCATTAGAGGGCGGGATCAGAAGAGTCATCTCATTATCATTAGATCGCGGGATCAGAAGAGTCATCTCATTATTAGATCACGGGATCAGCATAGTCATCTCATTATCATTAGAGGGCGGGATCAGAAGAGCCATCTCATTATCATTAGATCGTGAAATCAGCAGAGTCATCTCATTATCATTAGAGGGCGGGATCAGAAGAGTCATCTCATTATCATTAGATCGCGGGATCAGCATAGTTATCTCATTATCATTAGAGGGCAGGATCAGCAGAGCAGAGTCATCTCATTATCATTAGGGGCGGGGTCAGTAGTTATTTCGTCATAATTAGAGGGCGGGATCAGCAGAGTCATCTCATTATCATTAGACAGAGGGGTCAGTAGAGTTATCTCATTATTATTATTAGAGGGCAGGATCAGTAGAGTCATCTCATTGTTATTATTAGAGGGCAAGGAATTTAGTGACTGCTTTATTGTAGTGCTGGAGGTCTGGATAGTGCCAGGTACTAACACCATACAGGTAGTAATTCATGGTATGCAGCTCCATTACCTTGTACTCCATCTCTTCCTGAAGACTGTAGTAGTCTGACACTTCTTTCATTTATGTTATTTTCATCGTCACTGCCTTAAGTGTTCACTCGCTGCTGCGCAATCTATGCATCCAATGCAGGAGGGATGTGTGTGTGTTTCCAATATGGCTGCCCCAAGGGAAGTTTCTAAAATTGCAATTATAATGTTATAGTATATTTTAAAATAGAAAAACCACAAAACATCTCTACTATAGACTGAAGTGCAATAAATGACAGTATGATCAGATACACAAGACTTCTCCTTTAAGTCCAGGTTAATATCTGGCAGAGAAGACGGTCATTGAACATTAAGTTAGCACCTCAGTGATTAAAGCTCCTTAATTGGAGTAATTATCCAGGCCGGTGTCTCTTATTAATTATATGAGCCGGATGTGACAAGTCATCGACTTCACATAAAACCGTCTCCAGTATAAAGTTTTGTCCATGGCGTTGACTTCCTGGTTTTTCACGTTGGATTCACATTGTAATTCAGTGATTATTATCGGATAATTGCTCTTTATTCTTGATTTGTTTCTGGCTCTGGATCAACATCAGGCTACTTAATGGATGGAACGAGACAGAATTTATTTCCGCAGTTACTCTCCTATTAGACTAGGAAGGTATTCACACGGGGTCATTGAAAGATTTGGGTCAATATGACACTATCTGGAGATTTGTCTTCACGGCTGGAAACAAAGTATCAGATATAAATATTAAAGGAGGAAATGAAATGGAGTTGAGGCACCAACTAGAGTCCACAGAAGCCCCCACCATGGACCTCAGTGACTACTGGATTAGATGGTCTACCTAGAGCTCATGTACCAGCAGAGTCCTGGAAAGTCAACCAGGCTGACTAGAATGGAACTAAAGTGGAACAAACCATGGTATGGTGTATCTTACACAAAAACATCTGCATTGTAAGCCATACAGATGTCATACATCCATACAGATTACATCTTCAGGAGTGAAGACAGACTTTTCATTAATTTACACAGACTAATTTGGTGTTAGTTGATGACGCGACCTTTCATCTCTATGAAATCCAGGAATCCATGAGCCTTCATGGAACATATAGGAACTCATCCAAAGTAAATGTGTTCTATGCAGTGAGTAGGCGCAAATCTATAGTCCCTTCTTTTTGGGCCCCTCCTACCTGCACATGTATAAGGAATGGCTTATGTCACAGATGGAGAAGGATTTGCCAAACTTAGTCAGCAGGGTGGTTTGTCTCCTCATTTCCATTTGGATGTTCACTGATACCTGAATGAAACTCTTCCAGGATGTTGGATTGGCCAATGGTGTGCTGAACTCCATGATCACCTGAGACTACTTTTTATGGGGCTACATCAAGCATGCAGTATATCTGCCCCCCAAACCACAGGATCTCAATGATCACATCACAATCAGTGGAGTCCATGTCTGGAAAGAACTGGTCTACCACTTAGACATCTGCCATGTTACCAATGGAAATCTCATGGAACATTTCTCTCTCTCATGGAACCCAACCCATCTCTTCAACCTATCTCTAACCAACGGATCCTTCCCTTCCACCTTCAATCATGCCACTGTCACACCTGTACTCAAGAAACCATCCCTCAACCCGTCCTCTCCAGCCAACTATCGTCCCATCTTTAAGTCGCACGTTGAAACCCTCAACACTTCCTGCTGCCTCCAACTCAAGAAAATCCACCAAATCCACTCCTTCCTCACCCCAGAAACTGCTAAGATGCTAGTCCAGGCCCTCATAATCTCCTGCTTAGATTACTGCAACACTCTTCTCCACGGACTCCCAGCAAACACCCTCGCCCCCCTCCAATCCACCTTGAACTGTGCTGCTCACTGGATACCCATCGCCCAGCAAATTGAGTTCAGGCTACTAATGTTAACATACAAAGCCATCCACAACCTGTCCCCTCCATATATCTCTGCCCTAATCTCCCATTACCTGCCCACGCGTAACGTCAGATCCTCCAGTGACCTCCTACTCCACGATTTCTCCGATGCATCCCCCATACTCTGGAACTCCTTACCAAGACACATAAGACTGACCCCCACAATCACAGGCTTCAAGAAGGCCCTGAAGACTCATCTATTCAGGAAGGCCTACAACCTCCAATAACACTATCACCGCACTTCCATCTCTACAGTCTCTCCCCCGTCACCTTCTGTCTCTATCCCTCTTCCCTCATAGATTGTAAGCCCTCGCGGGCAGGGCCCTCTACTCCACTGTGCCAGTCAGTCATTGTTAGTATTATATTTGTTCTGTATATTTTTCTGTACTGTATGTAAACCCCCAAATGTAAAGCACCATGGAATTAAAGGTGCTATATAAATAAACAATAATAATAACATTAGTAGTCTATATATAAAACTTGGATAGATAAAGTGTCTTTTCATGCAAATGCATTGGTGTTATATACTCTGTTATGACTACGACTACTATAAATTTGCACCATTTTTTTTACATCATGTAAGCCGATGACCGGCAAAATAATGGAGGGGGTGTACATCTCGCCCAGATGTGGGCGAGATGAGAGAAAGTCCAGGAATGATTTGTTCTCAGCAGACTTTTGTCTGCTGAGCATTTTGTTAAATGCTCAGTATCGGGATGGATTTCTTTAGGAATGGCAGGTAGGTTGGCAGTGGGACCTGTCATTCCACCCCCCTCCAGTCCATACTTTGTGATTGTTTCTGCAGCATCCCAGCTGCTGTGAGTTCTCCTCATCAATGAGGATTAAGAGGACTAAAAATCTGGACTTGTGTGTCTATGCCACCTCACCTAGCAACCCCAGACCCTGACAATCACAATAATAGTCCACCAGAAAGCACTGACATTTAAAGTTTATTTTAGTCTATTACCTGAGATTTGTCTCCTAAAAGCTTTTTTTCTGGAGATCCCAAGGAACCTCAGGCCAACATTGTTGGCAGGCCACTTGGGGTTTGCATACTACCGTCTCCAGTTCCTATTCTAGGTGAATAAGGTTGTCCGCCTCCTTGGAAATATGTGGACGGCAGATTAATATAAGAATGCTACAGGGTGTTTATCATGACTCGTCTCAGGTTATTCGGGTTGCCACAGTACGAGCACCAGCAATCCTTTTAGTCTAGTTTTAAGTCTTCTCTCCTGGCTGCATCATAATCTCAGATATGAAGCGATTTTCCCTGCTTTTGAAGGAGAGAGGACATAAGTTTATTTTTACTTGCATCTAGTCATCTGCAAAAGTTTTGCTGTTTTGACATTTAAGAAGTCTTTAACCCTCTCCCTGAGGGATGTCGGCTCGGTTTGAGTGGCAGCTGCTTTATGTTTCTTATGTGCTATATGCAGAGAGAAGATTCGGGAGAATAAAGCGCTGAGTGGTGTCTACGCTGCTTTTTTATATATGTGCCTATTGAAACCATTTTGCCTCTCGGTAATGTTCTGTCCAATATGTAGCGGATGTTATCTCAGGGGTGTCGGTAAGTGAGAAATACTCGGCTACAAGGGTTTTAATTTTAGTTGCATTGAGTGACTACTCTGTAATTTTAGTATTTAGCTTCCACTTGTAAACACCTCGAGGGATGTGATGGTTATTGTGGCGGAAGCTGATGCGTGACCTGCCTGTAAAATACGGCTGATCTCAGTTGACTTCAGTCGAGGAATATGGGCAAGTGACAGGTCTATGTGGTCCAGTCTACGGGAGGTTTGATGTGTTGTAGGAAAGAATGTGCATAGTCTCTGCTGCCTGGGGTAAAATATCTGGTGTCTAGTGAATGAGAGTTGTGTGGGCACATCATGAGATACACAGCGGGCCAAAAAGTAAGCGTCACACATGAAACAAAAGCCAAAAATATGTAGAAATGATACGAGGACCCGTGAACTTGAGTCTGCAATCCATAGTCAGCACAGCCATAACACTGCCACTTCTGTAGCTCAAAACAGGGGGAAGCTGGAGGCCGAGGAGGGGTAAAAGGGAACAAGTAGGTCGAGGAGTATAAGGATGGGGGAAGGAAAGTAGTAGAGAAAAGACGGGGTTAGGCTTCGTATCAGCTGAATAGGCCTCAATATTAAAGAATGTCTGCAGGAGAGAACAATTCACAGTGTGCAGATAGAAAAAATAAAAAGTCATGGCTGATAATGGAAAGACATATAACGGGCACCTAGACACCAAACTTCTGCTAATGTCAGGGAATGGGGGCAACAACAGGAGGTGTAATGAAGGCGCCCCCCAGTGTCTGCATGGTGGACAAAGAAACTGTGAGGCTGCTCATGTTGTCGTGGATCAAACAATCCTATGACCGGGTAATCTGTCGGGGCCGTGCTGTTCACCATGTGTGTGCCCTCACGTAACCACTGACCCAGCACCTCCTAATAGAATTCGGAATAGTCTACATGGGGGCAGTTCATCAAAACAACTGTTCTGCTTCTCTCAGTCCAATATTGTGCCCCCTAAGAGTCTGTCAATTGGACAAAATATCTTCAAATGTGTCATAACGGCAAGATGTAAACTACCCAAAAGTAGCCTCTGATAGCCTTTTTTTCAGGGCCATGGGGGAGGACTTGAACGTCTTGTGGTAAGACCCAGTATCTAATCAGACCAGACCTGTAGTCCTTTACATTTCTGCTTAAAACAGAAGTGCATAGCGAGGATTATAACAATTTGACATTTCTATCTGTGGGGTGGGATTATTTTTGACAATGACTGTATATAACAGAATACAGCCCACTGAGCTACAGGTAGAGCAGTATGTATTGCAGCAAGCTGAGCATGGATACATTTCTGCATTTTGAGATGCTCCCTCCTCAGGTGTGACATTTGCTGCAGTCCGGGCTGTGTTGACGCTGCGGCTCGTTGCAGTGTCGCGTCCTCTGTCAGAACGTTTCATCCCTTGATAGGAGTTATCTGCAGGGAGCAGCCTGTGATGCATGTGCTGGGCCCAGAGACGTCTTTCATCTTCCTGATCATCTGCTGTCACCACTGCTGTTTTCTCAGGTTAGTAATGGATGCTGCACATATTTTATATCTCACACCAGATCAGTCTCATCCTGGGAATGGTGGCGCCTCCCTGTGGCCAAAGAGCATGGAGAAAGGTGACGATCACTGTATAATGAACAAAATCCAAATGTCTTTCTTCAATAAACTTTGTGTCCAAATTCCTCACAGTATTAAAGATCTCTATGTGCTGTCAATGAGTAAAAACGGTCTTGTCCAGAGGCTTAAAGCCTGACGGCTGAGGGTTTGTTACAGTTGTATCCGATTTGCATAATCCTCTGTAAATAAAATGGAACCAGACTGATACATTGTAACAAACCATTCTATGCATCTGATCAGTTTACGTTAGAGGGGACTGTATAGATTGGATACAATTGCAATAAACCCTCTTAGTGCACTAAATAGTTTGATTTCACTCCAGGACTCTTGCAAGCACGGTTGCATCGGAAATTGGAAAGATTTTGTGGTTTGGATCTCTCCTTGTGGAAGAAAGGTGACTCTAAACATTGGAGAGCTGCAGAAAGTGTTGTCAGCTCCAGTTTAACAAAGCAGTTTGTGGGTGGTGCTGGTCGGGGTCAGTCTGCGTAGGTGTCAGATGTTTGGCGTCAGATCCAGGGGTATTCTCATCACTTTATTAATTTACCCTTTTAAGACGCAGCGCAATGTTCCTGGGATGTCTGTTCTCCTTGCCATGATTCTCTTGAATTGTCTGTATTACATTAGCTGGTATCGTGGCCGGGCACCGGCCCAGAATTATAATTGAGTAGAGACAGAGATTGGAAGCAATCAGAAGACCCGGCCCGCTGGGAATAGAGATGGAGCAGGAACTGCACAGGATATGACAGGAGGTGTCAGTGCGACTACAATGGCATCACAACCAGCTTCACTCCCTGCCTCCATGTGCTCATCCACTCTTACACCCTAGGGACACTTCTGCATGGCAATGTTTTTATTGTCCATTTAATTCCTAAATGAAAAAATACAGGTTACTAAATCATCTTCATAATCTCCTGCCATTTTGCTGTTATAATGCCTGTGTATCTCCTGCACACAGCTGGCTGTGCTGCTGCATCTGACAGATCTCATCACACACTGCTGCCAGCTGTCACCTCCTCTCTGCTGTCTTAGTATAAGAGTCCATTCACACATTCAGGATTTAATAAGGATTTAGTTTAACAGATCTTACAGGTCATTACAGTCAGTCGTACAGAGAGAATAGTTGGTTTTACATATCATTATAGTCAGTATTATAGGTTAGCATAGTTGGTTTTACAGGTCAGTATAGTCTGTCTTAGGGTAAGTTCACACAGGCTTTTTTGGACTGGACAGGCGGAGGCCGTCTCAGGTTCTGGTCCAAAATACGGGTAGCTGTGACTGGATGCTGGTGCACCGGCATCTAGTCGCGCACTCCGCTACGGATTAGGCCCAAATAAATGGACCTAGTTGGGAGGAGGGAGTGTCTTCAGGCGGATGTCGTGAGGCGAATCTGCCTGAAAGAGCAGGAGCCGGAAGAAACGGATCCCAGAAAAGAAAAACTGACCGGCTTCCATTGATTTCAATGGGAGCCGTCTTTTTGGTCAGGATTTTGAGGCGGATACGGCCTCAAAATACTGCCCAAAAAACCCTGTGTGAACTTACCCTTACAGGTCAGTCTAATCAGTATAGTCAATAATTACAGGTTGATATAGACATTATACAAGTCAATACAGTTGAGGAAATTCTGGGATCTGTCAGTGCTGAGTGTCTAGTCTATATGTAGCTATATGGTGAGAACTCTCACAAGTTTATATGGGCGATTTATTAAACATAGTGAAGGGTGCTTCTTATAATGATGAAGACCCCAGTGCCCCGTGACTAGGTAGGGGGGATATGTTACGGCACAGGTTGTACACCCTACTACCTTCCTTAGTCTAGAATAATCACTTCCAGCAAACATTTACTACAAAACTCCCCCATGTAAGTACACCCTCACACTTTTCTTACCTGAGCATATGTTACAGTGTATCAGTCTGACAATCTTCGATGTAGTAAACACATCAGCAGGACTGATCTCTCTGCTAACCTGTGCTCAGTTACAACCTATCTGTCTGGAGTCCAGGTTGTTTTGTGATTTTTTTTTTTGGCACCTTGTGGTCAGTGATGGCCTGTGGGTCATTGTACATGAGGCCTCTTGTGTCCTATCTGTTGATGCTCAGCCCCAGGATTCTTCGGGCGTTGATATTCCTGTATCTATACGATATTACAGCATACGTTGTGGTTGTTGTGATGATTGATGGTGGAGCGTCCTGACAGCAGCGACCGCACTTATATTACACATATTCAGCCACAAATAGCAACATTTATAAATCGAATTATCCTGGTACAATGCGTTCTGGTGCTGCGATTTCTCTGTCACATTCTACCATGTAATGAGCACTTACCGGACACAATGTCATTACACTTGTTTTGCAGGTGATTGCTCACCCGCGGCCTCCACTTCAATAATCTGTAGGATCTTTTAATTCCGAGGACTAGAAACATCAATGATGTGATGTAAAATAGATGAATGGAGGCGATGACAGGTGGGATTCTGAAGTCTAAAACTCTACCTAAATTATAAGAAATTCACAGCAATACTTAGGAGGGTAAAGGGCACCAAATGTATCAGAAATAAGAAAAGATTATATTAGTACAAGAATAAATAAAATATCCAGATCTATACTCACCAAAACCAGCAGCACTGTGAAGATGAAAATCGGAGCACACCATAAAGACCGCGACTATGTATTTACCCATGAGGACCTGAGATATATCCTCAACCACCAGGATCTGAGATATGTCCTCAACCACAAGGACCTGGAGATACAGTCCTATGAAAAAGTTTGGGCACCCCTATTAATCTTAATCATTTTTTGTTCTAAATATTTTGGTGTTTGCAACAGCCATTTCAGTTTGATATATCTAATAACTGATGGACACAGTAATATTTCAGGATTGAA
The DNA here is from genome assembly GCF_031893055.1 of Leptodactylus fuscus. Lineage (NCBI taxonomy): Eukaryota > Metazoa > Chordata > Amphibia > Anura > Leptodactylidae > Leptodactylus > Leptodactylus fuscus. Next base: position 28,329,995 of record NC_134267.1, on the reverse strand, counting down.
ATGAGGTTTATTGTACTAACAGAAAATGTGCAATATGCATTAAACCAAAATTTGACCGGTGCAAAAGTATGGGCACCCTTATCATTTTATTGATTTGAATTCCCCTAACTACTTTTTACTGACTTACTGAAGCACAAAATTGGTTTTGTAACCTCAGTGAGCTTTGAACTTCATAGCCAGATGTATCCAATCATAAGAAAAGGTATTTAAGGTGGCCAATTGCAAGTTGATCTCCTATTTGAATCTCCTCTGAAGAGTGGCATCATGGGCTACTCAAAACAACTCTCAAATGATCTGAAAACAAAGATTGTTCAACATAGTTGTTCAGGGGAAGGATACAAAAAGTTGTCTCAGAGATTTAACCTGTCAGTTTCCACTGTGAGGAACATAGTAAGGAAATGGAAGACCACAGGGACAGTTCTTGTTAAGCCCAGAAGTGGCAGGCCAAGAAAAATATCAGAAAGGCAGAGAAGAAGAATGGTGAGAACAGTCAAGGACAATCCACAGACCACCTCCAAAGAGCTGCAGCATCATCTTGCTGCAGATGGTGTCACTGTGCATCCGTCAACTATACAGCGCACTTTGCACAAATAGAAGCTGTATGGGAGAGTGATGAGAAAGAAGCCGTTTCTGCACGTACGCCACAAATAGAGTTGCCTGAGGTATGAAAAAGCACATTTGGACAAGGCAGCTTCATTTTGGAAACAAAAATTGAGTTGTTTGGTTATAAAAAAAAGGCATTATGCATGGCGTCCAAAAAGAAACAGCATTCCAAGAAAAACACATGCTACCCACTGTAAAATTTGGTGGAGGTTCCATCATGCTTTGGGGCTGTGTGGCCAATACCGGCATCGGGAATCTTGTTAAAGTTGAGGGTCGCATGGATTCCACTCAGTATCAGCAGATTCTTGAGAATAATGTTCAAGAATCAGTGACGAAGTTGAAGTTACGCCGGGGATGGATATTTCAGCAAGACAATGATCCAAAACACCGTTCCAAATCCTCAGGCATTCATGCAGAGGAACAATTACAATGTTCTGGAATGGCCATCCCAGTCCCCAGACCTGAATATCATTGAACATCTGTGGGATGATTTGAAGCGGGCTGTCCATGCTCGGCGACCATCTAACTTAACTGAACTTGAATTGTTTGTCCAAAATACCTTTATCCAGGATCCAGGAACTGATTAAAAGCTACAGGAAGCGACTAGAGGCTGTTATCTTTGCAAAAGGAGGATGTACTAAATATTAATGTCACTTTTCTGTTGAGGTGCCCATACTTTTGCACCGGTCAAATTTTGGTTTAATGCATATTGCGCATTTTCTGTTAGTACAATAAACCTCATTTCAATCCTGAAATATTACTGTGTCCATCAGTTATTAGATATATCAAACTGAAATGGCTGTTGCAAATACCAAAATATTTAGAACTAAAAATGATTAAGATTAATAGGGGTGCCCAAACTTTTTCATAGGACTGTATGTCCTCAACCACCAGGATCTGAGATATAACCTCAACCACAAGGACCTGGAGATATGTCCTCAACCACAAGGACCTGAGATATGTCCTCAACCACAAGGACCTGGAGATATGTCCTCAACCACAAGGACCTGGAGATATGTTCTCAACCACCAGAACTGGAGATATGTCCTCAACCATCAGGACCTGAGATATGTGCTCAACCACCAGGACCTGAGATATGTCCTCAACCATAAGGACCTGAGATATGTGCTCAACCACAAGGACCTGGAGATATGTCCTCAACCACAAGGACCTGAGATATGTCCTCAACCACAGGACCTAGAGATATGTCCTCAACCACAGGACCTGAGATATGTCCTCAACCACAGGACCTGGAGATATGTCCTCAACCACCAGGACCTGAGATATGTCCTCAACCACCAGGACCTGAGATATGTCCTCAACAACCAGGACCTGAGATATGCCCTCAACCACCAGGACCTGAGATATGTCCTCAACCACCAGGACCTGAGATATGTCCTCAACCACCAGGACCTGAGATATGTCCTCAACCACCAGGACTTGAGATATGTCCTCAACCAATCACATGTTTTTAACCCTTTCCCGACATCCATTGTAATAGTACAGCAAATGTCAGGTATTTAAATATGGCGGGCGCTCAGGAGCTGAGCGAGTTAATGCCCCTTGTAGCTTTGACTGAGGCGCTATTTTCGCAGTGGTGTATGGGCACCACCATTTTGGGTAGAATTACCAGCGTTACGTTGCTATGACAGCTGAAAGCCTATTGAAGGCTCCCAGGCTTGTCTGGTATTCATTTGCTCTATGCAGCCTGTCATACAAATGACGGTATTTTACAATGCATTAGCGTGACTAAAAATTTAAAAATAATAAAGTAAAAAAAATTATGAAAATTAAAAATTCAAATTACCCCCCTTTACCATAGACTACATATAAAAGTAGAAAATTACTGTTAGCACATATACATTAGGTATCCCTGTGTCCAAAAAGTCCATATTTATAAACAAACAAAAAAAATCAAATGTGCCAAAACAATGTTTTTCCTCTATTTCGCCTCTGATAAAAATTTGAATAAAAAGTGATCAAAGCGATAGACCTTCCCCAATACGGTATAACTAAAAAGTACACCTGACCCTGCCAAAAAAGACGCCCTATGCATGCTCGTACACAGAAATATAGAAATGATACAGGTATCAGAATATGGCGACTGTAAGAAAAACATTTTTTTTTTTGCCAGGTTTTGGATTTTTGTTAAGGGGTTAAAATGTAAGTAAAACTATATAAATTCCAACGTGGGCTGTATGACAAGCAATTACCTATATATCTATAGTTCCCTATATCTAAAGTACTAGACAGTAAGGCCATGTTCCAGTTGTAGTTCTAATAATTCCCATGTAGTGGGGATCTCTCTCCTTACACCATCCATCATGTCCATACAGTTATTGCACAGGCTCCTCTACTAGACAGATCCCGATTACAATGGGACTGATGGCCACAATCCAGTCTAAAGAATCAGAGTTTACTTACAGTTGCCCATCATTCCTGATGTGAGGTCTCTGAGGTGTCTTTATCACATCTTGAGCAGATTTCCAGAAAAGTATCTGCAAGATTTACAGGCTCATAACTCTCCCTGAGCTACAGTACAGGAGCCGTAACTCCTTATATACATCTCCCTAATAAACACTGTCACCTGCCAAGCCTTCAATCTTTTCAGCAGAATATGATCAGTGTGTATTATGGCTACCATGGGCACCCGGTAGTATAAAGATACAGTATATAAATAAATATATGATACATATCTCACTGCATATACACAAGACCACAACAAAAGGTACTGCTGAGATAAGATGCAGGAACTAAGCTTACTACATAGACATAACCAAGCATACAACATACAGACTGTAACAGAGACAAGCGTACAACATACAGACTGTAACAGACAAGCGTACAACATACAGACTGTAACAGAGACAAGCATACAGCATACAGACTGTAACAGAGACAAGCGTACAACATACAGACTGTAACAGACAAGCTTACAACATACAGACCGTAACAGAGACAAGCGTACAACATACAGACTGTAACAGACAAGCGTACAACATACAGACTGTAACAGAGACAAGCTTACAACATACAGACTGTAACAGAGACAAGCTTACAACATACAGACTGTAACAGACAAGCGTACAACATACAGACCGTAACAGAGACAAGCTTACAACCTACAGACTGTAACAGAGACAAGCGAACAACATACAGACTGTAACAGACAAGCGTACAACATACAGACCGTAACAGAGACAAGCTTACAACATACAGACTGTAACAGAGACAAGCATACAACATACAGACTGTAACAGAGACAAGCGAACAACATACAGACTGTAACAGAGACAAGCATACAACATACAGACTGTAACAGTCAAGCGTACAACATACAGACCGTAACAGAGACAAGCATACAACATACAGACTGTAACAGAGACAAGCGTACAACATACAGACTGTAACAGAGACAAGCGTACAACATACAGACCGTAACAGAGACAAGCTTACTACAGACCGTAATAGAGACAAGCGTACAACATACAGACTGTAACAGACAAGCGTACAACATACAGACTGTAACAGAGACAAGCATACAGCATACAGACTGTAACAGAGACAAGCTTACAACATACAGACTGTAACAGAGACAAGCTTACAACATACAGACCGTAACAGAGACAAGCGTACAACATACAGACTGTAACAGACAAGCGTACAACATACAGACTGTAACAGAGACAAGCTTACAACATACAGACTGTAACAGAGACAAGCTTACAACATACAGACTGTAACAGACAAGCGTACAACATACAGACCGTAACAGAGACAAGCTTACAACCTACAGACTGTAACAGAGACAAGCGAACAACATACAGACTGTAACAGACAAGCGTACAACATACAGACCGTAACAGAGACAAGCATACAACATACAGACTGTAACAGAGACAAGTGTACAACATACAGACTGTAACAGAGACAAGCTTACAACATACAGACCGTAACAGAGACAAGCGTACAACATACAGACTGTAACAGACAAGCGTACAACATACAGACTGTAACAGAGACAAGCTTACAACATGCAGACTGTAACAGAGATAAGCTTACAACATACAGACTGTAACAGACAAGCGTACAACATACAGACCGTAACAGAGACAAGCTTACAACATACAGACTGTAACAGAGACAAGCATACAACATACAGACTGTAACAGAGACAAGCGAACAACATACAGATTGTAACAGAGACAAGCATACAACATACAGACTGTAACAGACAAGCGTACAACATACAGACCGTAACAGAGACAAGCATACAACATACAGACTGTAACAGAGACAAGCGTACAACATACAGACTGTAACAGAGACAAGCGTACAACATACAGACCGTAACAGAGACAAGCTTACTACAGACCGTAACAGAGACAAGCGTACAACATACAGACTGTAACAGACAAGCGTACAACATACAGACTGTAACAGAGACAAGCATACAGCATACAGACTGTAACAGAGACAAGCTTACAACATACAGACTGTAACAGAGACAAGCTTACAACATACAGACCGTAACAGAGACAAGCGTACAACATACAGACTGTAACAGACAAGCGTACAACATACAGACTGTAACAGAGACAAGCTTACAACATACAGACTGTAACAGAGACAAGCTTACAACATACAGACTGTAACAGACAAGCGTACAACATACAGACCGTAACAGAGACAAGCTTACAACCTACAGACTGTAACAGAGACAAGCGAACAACATACAGACTGTAACAGACAAGCGTACAACATACAGACCGTAACAGAGACAAGCATACAACATACAGACTGTAACAGAGACAAGTGTACAACATACAGACTGTAACAGAGACAAGCTTACAACATACAGACCGTAACAGAGACAAGCGTACAACATACAGACTGTAACAGACAAGCGTACAACATACAGACTGTAACAGAGACAAGCTTACAACATGCAGACTGTAACAGAGATAAGCTTACAACATACAGACTGTAACAGACAAGCGTACAACATACAGACCGTAACAGAGACAAGCTTACAACATACAGACTGTAACAGAGACAAGCATACAACATACAGACTGTAACAGAGACAAGCGAACAACATACAGATTGTAACAGAGACAAGCATACAACATACAGACTGTAACAGACAAGCGTACAACATACAGACCGTAACAGAGACAAGCATACAACATACAGACTGTAACAGAGACAAGCGTACAACATACAGACTGTAACAGAGACAAGCGTACAACATACAGACCGTAACAGAGACAAGCTTACTACAGACCGTAACAGAGACAAGCGTACAACATACAGACTGTAACAGACAAGCGTACAACATACAGACTGTAACAGAGACAAGCATACAGCATACAGACTGTAACAGAGACAAGCTTACAACATACAGACTGTAACAGAGACAAGCTTACAACATACAGACCGTAACAGAGACAAGCGTACAACATACACACTGTAACAGACAAGCGTACAACATACAGACTGTAACAGAGACAAGCTTACAACATACAGACTGTAACAGAGACAAGCTTACAACATACAGACTGTAACAGACAAGCGTACAACATACAGACTGTAACAGAGACAAGCTTACAACATGCAGACTGTAACAGAGACAAGCTTACAACATACAGACTGTAACAGACAAGCGTACAACATACAGACCGTAACAGAGACAAGCTTACAACATACAGACTGTAACAGAGACAAGCATACAACATACAGACTGTAACAGAGACAAGCGAACAACATACAGACTGTAACAGAGACAAGCATACAACATACAGACTGTAACAGACAAGCGTACAACATACAGACCGTAACAGAGACAAGCATACAACATACAGACTGTAACAGAGACAAGCGTACAACATACAGACTGTAACAGAGACAAGCGTACAACATACAGACCGTAACAGAGACAAGCTTACTACAGACCGTAACAGAGACAAGCGTACAACATACAGACTGTAACAGACAAGCGTACAACATACAGACTGTAACAGAGACAAGCATACAGCATACAGACTGTAACAGAGACAAGCTTACAACATACAGACTGTAACAGAGACAAGCTTACAACATACAGACCGTAACAGAGACAAGCGTACAACATACAGACTGTAACAGACAAGCGTACAACATACAGACTGTAACAGAGACAAGCTTACAACATACAGACTGTAACAGAGACAAGCTTACAACATACAGACTGTAACAGACAAGCGTACAACATACAGACCGTAACAGAGACAAGCTTACAACATACAGACTGTAACAGAGACAAGCATACAACATACAGACTGTAACAGAGACAAGCGAACAACATACAGACTGTAACAGAGACAAGCATACAACATACAGACTGTAACAGACAAGCGTACAGCATACAGACCGTAACAGAGACAAGCATACAACATACAGACTGTAACAGGGACAAGCATACAACATACAGACTGTAACAGGGACAAGCATACAACATACAGACTGTAACAGACAAGCGTACAACATACAGACCGTAACAGAGACAAGCATACAACATACAGACTGTAACAGAGACAAGCGTACAACATACAGACTGTAACAGGGACAAGCATACAACATACAGACTGAGAACCAAGATTACTACATACAGAGAGTCTGAGAACCAAGCATACTAGATATAGAAATTACGAGAACCAAGCTTACTCTATAGATACAACACAAGAACCAAGCATACTACATACAGACAGTACAGAACCAAGCACACTATATAGATACAACAAAAGAATCAAGCATACTATTTACAGACAGAAGAAGAACCAAGCTTACTACAGAGTCAAACTTACCACACATAAAAAGTGAAAGAACCAATATTACTATATACAGTCTTAGAACCAAGCTTGCTATGTAAAGACAGTACAAGATCTGGGGCAACATGGTGTCTCAGTGGTTAGCATTGCAGCCTTGCAGTGCTGGAGTCCTGGGTTCGAATCCTGCCAGGAACAACATTTGCAAGGAGTTTGTATGTTCTCCCCATGTTTGCGTGGATTTTCTCGCATTCTACAAGACATACTGAAAGGGAAAAAAAAAGTACATTGTGATACCTATATGGGGCTCACAATCTACATAACAAAAAACAGTACAAGATCCAAGCTTGCTACATACAGACAGTGCGAGAACCAAACTTATTACATACAGTCTGAGAACCAAGCATGCTTTACATAGATACCGTACTAGGATCAAGGATACAAGATAGATAAAGTACCATCACCAAGCTTACTACTGATACACTAGAGTTAAGCTTATACATAAATACAGAAAAAAAACAAAAAACAAGCTTACTTCACAGATACAGTACGAGAAACAAGCTTAATACATAGACACAGTACCAGTACCAAGCTTACTACATAGATACAGTACCAAGCTTACTACATAGATACAGTACCAGTACCAAGCTTACTACATAGATACAGTACCAGTACCAAGCTTACTAGATAGATACAGTACCAAGTTTACTACATACAGTACGAGAAACAAGCTTACTACATAGATACAGTACCAGTACCAAGCTTACTACATAGATACAGTACCAGTACCAAGCTTACTACATAGATACAGTACCAGAAACAAGCTTACTATATACAGTACCAGAACCAAGCTTACTACATAGATACAGTACCAGTACCAAGCTTACTACATAGATACAGTACCAAGCTTACTACATAGATACAGTATGAGAAACAAGCTTACTACATACAGTACCAGTACCAAGCTTACTACATAGATACAATACCAGAACCAAGCTTACTACATAGATACAGTACCAAGCTTACTACATAGATACAGTTCGAGAACCAAGCTTACTACATAGATACGATACCAGAAACAAGCTTACTATATAGATACCGTACCAGAAACAAGCTTACTACATACAGTACCAGTACCAAGCTTACTACATAGATACAGTACCAGAACCAAGCTTACTATATAGATACAGTACAAGAATCAAGCTTACTACATAGATACAGTACGAGAAACAAGCTTACTACATGGATACAGTACGAGAAGCAAGCTTACTACATAGATGCAAAACCAGAGCCAAGCTTACTACATCGATACAGTACAAGAAACAAGCTTACTACATGGATACAGTACCAGAAACAAGCTTACTACATGGATACAGTACAAGAAACAAGCTTACTATATAGATACAGTACCAGAAACAAGCTTACTACATGGATACAGTACCAGAAACAAGCTTACTATATAGATACAGTACCAGAAACAAGCTTACTACATGGATACAGTACGAGAAGCAAGCTTACTACATAGATGCAAAACCAGAGCCAAGCTTACTACATCGATACAGTACAAGAAACAAGCTTACTACATGGATACAGTACCAGAAACAAGCTTACTACATGGATACAGTACCAGAAACAAGCTTACTATATAGATACAGTACCAGAAACAAGCTTACTACATGGATACAGTACAAGAAACAAGCTTACTATATAGATACAGTACCAGAAACAAGCTTACTACATGGATACAGTACCAGAAACAAGCTTACTACATGGATACAGTACCAGAAACAAGCTTACTACATGGATACAGTACCAGAAACAAGCTTACTATATAGATACAGTACCAGAAACAAGCTTACTACATGGATACAGTACAAGAAACAAGCTTACTATATAGATACAGTACCAGAAACAAGCTTACTACATGGATACAGTACCAGTACCAAGCTTACTACATAGATACAGTACCAGTACCAAGCTTACTACATAGATACAGTACCAGAAACAAGCTTACTAGATAGATACAAAACCAGAGCCAAGCTTACTACATCGATACAATACCCAAACCAAGCTTACTACATACAGTACCAGTACCAAGCTTACTACATAGATACAGTAACAGAACCAAGCTTACTACATACAGTACCAAGCTTACTACATAGATACAGTACAAGAACCAAGCATTGCACTGCAAAATAGTGGCCACAGCTACACAACTACTCTTCTAGAATTTGCTAGTCTTTAATTCTTCACTCCTTATAATTGAGTTTTCTGCCATCTAATAGCTTTCTTTACATAACCTTGGATCAAAGATTTGTCACACAATAACCCCTGATGTTCTGGAATGTGATATCCTGCAATATTAGGAATTGTGAAGGTAGTGTAGGCCACAGGACTTCCTGATGACAGAGTGATGGCCAAAACAAGAACTGGGCCTGAAGAAAGGGCAATGGAAATGGTCATGAGTGGGGATCAAAATGGAGCAAAAAGTCAGAAGGGAAGCAAAGAACTTAAACTGGGATCTGACTTACATGTAGTAGACTTCAGAGCGAACTGTGGGGAAGGGCGTCAGACAACCATGTAACCCCTAATATGTCCACCAGGACTGACACCAGTGAGAGGTAACTACATAGTGTGACACCTACGAAGATGCTGGTGTTAATAGTATTCCAGCACTACTCTCCATAGACATCACACAATATCTGGTAACAGCCGTGAGATGTAAAATGTCGAGGGATGGAGGTCAGTAATATTACACATGATAATAACAATACATATCAATGCTGTAATGTGTTCAGGGGCAGATTCTCGAGTTCTATATGACGCGGCTCAGGTGAACGCACTTCCTGTAAAGGTCACATAGGATAAAACAGAAAATCACAAATTACATGGAAAAAGCGGCTCCTCCAGCAGGCGGTTTGTAGATTTACTTGTTCTCTAATATACAAGTTCTAAAAATGCCAGGATGATGTGTTAGATAGAACACGTAAAAGCACAAAGCGCCAACACTTCAGCTCTACTGTAAAAGGTCAGCGCCATGTGAATATTATAACCACACACTGTAATAAAAAAGGAGGAAGGACAAGGCCACAAATTACACAGATATCATCTATATTAATAGGGTTATCTACTTGTTACCCCTGTAAGGACTGTGTACGCGAGAGACTGAGGAACTAGAAGAATAGTGGGCCGAGATAAACAGCGACCATCAGCTGAGGTTACATCATACGATATATGTCTCTGATAAACAACAAGATAAACAGATAATTTACAGATAAAACATAGATGTAAGAGAGATAGATATGTATAGAAAAATATATATGAGATAGATATGAAATTGATAGATATGAGATAGATACAGTAGATATGTGATAGATAGAGTATAGCTAGAGTATACATAGATGATAGATATATAGGAGATATGAGATAGATAGGAGATAGATAGATAGATAAGATATGAAACAGATAAATAGATCAATCGATAGATACATAGATAGATAGACAGATAGATAAGAGGTAGATAGATAGATAGATAGATAGATAGGAGATAGATAGATATGAGATAGATAGATAGATAGATAGACAGATAGATAAGAGATAGATAGATAACTTCTGCTTTACACTGTTCTTTCCTTCTATCTGGATTAGTAGCTGTAGATTCTTTACTCAGATATTTGCTGTAGTTTATTTGGTAATTTTCCACTTTTCAGTAATTAAATTTGAAATAACTTTTTATTTTGCAGTGAAAATAATTTTCTTTACGAGAACATAAAAACCTAATCGCCATCTCCGTCTCGTATTTTCCTCCAGACATCTGCTCATCAAACTGCACAACAAAATCTTCAGCTGTGTCGTCAGCCATAAATAGTGACGTTACTATATAGAAAAGTGACATTATGTAAATGAGGAGTCATATGGGCGCTCGCTGCTGCGCCAGAGGAAATCTATCAATCTAAAGTAAAATGACTGCAACAAAAATGCCTTAGCACATAAGATCCGACCACCTGTCAGATAATTGGCACCCCTGCAATTCTGTCAGATAATACTCGTGTTCTTCCAGAAAATGATTGCAAGCACAAACTCTTTGGTATTAATATATTCATTTATTTTGCTTGCAATGAAAAAACACAAAGGAGAAACATCAGGGAACCTCCGCCATGTTTGACTGTAGGGACCGTGTTTTCTTTGAAGGCCTCTTTTTTTTTTCCTGTAAACTCTATGTTGAGGCCTTTTCCTACTTTTGTCTCGTCTGACCAGAGAACATTCTTCCAGAACGTTTTTAGCTTTCTCAGGTAAGTTTTGGCAAACTCCAGCCTGGCTTTTTTATGTCTCTGGGTAAGAAGTGGGGTCTTCCTGGGTCTCCTACCATACAGTCCCTTCTCATTCAGACACTGACAGATAGTACGGGCTGACACTGTTGTACCCTCGGACTGCAGGGCGGCTTGAACTTGTTTGGATGTTAGTCGAGGTTCTTTCTTTCTTTCTATCTATCTATCTATCTATCTATCTATCTATCTATCTATGCCTTATGATAATTACTTTGTCCTTCGCTATTCATGAGGCTGGGGATGATAATCAGACACTACTAGTCCAGCAGGTTGTCAGACCTACATTACTGGTATATGGTTTTAGTTTTTATTATATGGATGACACTTTGAACCTTTAACCTGTTGGCCTAGGACATGTTACATCACAACAATCATGGGATTTCAAATGGAAGCTGAAGTCACAAGTATATAAGCTGGTGTGAATTGTGAGAAATAATGACAGAGACCTCGATCCCTCTCCCCTGTGTAATATGTATATATGTCTATAAGAAGCTGCTCTATGAAATTCATGAAATCTGCAACTTTTTATTTAACTTTTACATTTTAACATTCTAAATAAATGAAAAAGAACATAACACAGAGTCTCTGTTACCACGTTTGAAGCAGTATGGCTGGCTGGACAGTTCACTTGATGCTACACAGAGCGGCTACTCCTCGCAGGATCCAGTGGTCAGTGGTCTGACTGCTCTTCAGCGACACGGTGGTCACACAGGTCTGGTCGCTGCGCTCAGGGCTCTTGTACACAGGACAGATGTATAAAATGGGATTGGGGACACGGCGGGAATTCACAGCAAACATGTGCACCACCAGGAGCGCCATAAACAGGACCCTGGGGGTGGACTCAGACAGTTTACTGTTCCTCCTGTCCCAACCGGCTCCCTCCAAGAACAGCCCATGGATGTAAACCCCATCCCGCAAAAAAACAAAATTCCCAAAAAGATTCATTCAGTGAGAAACAAACAAGTACATTAGTAAATACACAAGGAGAAGTGATTCAGCCAGGTCAGGCCTTATTCAAACATCTCATCCATTTTATATGGACCTAATGTCTCTGAAAAACAGATGAGTCGGCCCAATTTGGCTTTATTCACATGAAAAACAGCTGTGCCACTCCCCATGTTTTGAATGCCCATCACATGGCTGTTTTGTATCTGTCAATATGGACAAAGATCGGGCATGTCCGTTATATGACAGATAAGTAAAACGGTCCGGCAAATAACCAGACATGTCCATAGAGCCGATCACTAGTGTGGTTTTAAAAATGGGCCTGTGACGTCCGTTCACTGTGATGTGAATAGGACCTTATAGTAGGTGAGATCAGGGAAGTGATTCCCGGAGACAGAACGTGTCCCAATATGGAGAATTGATTCTCGAAGATAGGACGTGTCCCAGTACAGAGAAAGGGTTCAGTGTAATGAATAATATGTGAGAGGGGGTGATTCTGTGAGATCAGTAGGGTATGTAGGTGACAATAAGTGATGGGTATTATAGAAGAATAGAGATGTGAATCGGTGGGATTAAAATGAATCTCTAATCATAAACCATGTTTCATAATTGAAAGGTACAAGGCAATATAAGAAACGTAATCTATCTTATTACAGAATCATGTTCTTTCTCCATGTGTCAGGCTGCCTTCCCTTCACTCAGATTCTATAACATATCTATAGCCAGCTTCAGACATAGAAGTCTATGGAGGTGGGTGGAGGGAAGAAGAAGATGAGGATGGTAACTGATTTTACAAGATCCAGTAGTGTCACTCGTAGTATAGCAGATTGTGGCCTTTTTCAGTAGCCTCCTGCCCTCTATATAAACCTCTAGCCAAGCCTGATAAACGGACAATGAGGCGTATTCCTTTAATAAGATATCTTAGACTTCAGTTTCTTATATTCACTTTTACTCTTCATTTACAATATGCTGTTTTATAATAGGAGGTGCACTGACAGACATGCGCAGTCTGTGCTTTTGGATATGGGCGCGCGAGAGAAGAGGCGGAGAAGACGACAGATACGTCGCTGGAGAGTTTTCAAGCAGCACTGGGGGACGCCCTCAGTGCTGTAAGAAAACTCATTTACATAAGGAAGAAAGAAGATATTTCTCAGGGACGGCGGCGCGGATCAGAATAATAAAGGTAAGAGAAGAATAGTCTTTCTTAAGGCTATTCCTATGTGTATTTATTATTATTGCTGGCTGACCTCTGCGACCTCTACAGTTGATAGAATTGTGTGTCCGCTGTACAGGGGGCGACAACAAAGCTTCAATCACTTGTATAGACATGTGTGTAGTAAAGCCAAGGGTTCAGATCTGCAAGGAAAAGGTTAAAGGGATTCTATCATTAGAAACCCTTTTTACAGCAGGCACACGATTCTCTCAACTGTAGAGGTCCCAGAGGTCAGCCAGCTATTTCCCTTGACTCAGTGAGGATGAGGTGAGGAAGGTCGGAGTATACTCACAGCGGGTGGAGCGCTGATGTCTTCCTTCATCTGCTTTAACACCATATTTTGCACAATCACAGAGTCCAGAGCCCAGCTCCTGTGTGCCCGCACAGCTTTTTGCCTTATAGCACTCAGAAATCCTGGAACACAACAGAGAGATCATAAATAAACCCAACATTTGGAAGACTGACAAACCGCACACCCGAGGGTCACTGCCCAGACTGCTAAATGTTTTTTTTTAGTTTTACATAACATTCATAATAAACCTTTCATCACCTCCAGTTATTGGCATCTGTTAATCTCCCATATACTGATTCTGGCACAGTTGGAATTTTCCCTTTAGCCAGTTCCTGAGAAACAAGTGCAGGTAGTTTTGGTGCCAATGTGCTAATTAAGCTCTGTATTGTCAGGTGGGCGGGGTCAGGCAGGGAGCCGGATTCAGAGTTCTGATCAGACAGCCAGTGTCAGAGGTCAGAATCACACCCCTTGTCTGCTCCTGCCTGAACTAAATATGGCATCGGACACCAAAAGTAGTAACACTGATTGATCAGGAACGGTGGGGGCGAGAGAGAAAATTGCCGCAGTAGTGGTACATCATGTTGAGCGGGGACTAGTAACAGATGCCATGACATGGAGTTATCTGCACTGTTTTTTGGAGTAGTGGTGCATACCCCAGTTCTGCAAAAAATTTAGATTTTTCTGAATGCTTGTAAGTTTTGAAAATTGGTGATAAAAGTGGAAGGAATTAATTTCAAGGGGGTTTTTGTCTTGAAGACAACCAAGATAAGCCAAATATATTAAGGCATGAGCGGTTGATAAAATTTGGTTCACTGTATCCAACGTACACAAAGCTTTACCCATTCCCGATAATTGCTGGGCATGTACGCCATAAGCTGGGTCTTTAAACATGGTGCCTGCTCAGTTTCACATAACCAATGGGTCTCTTCTGTTTTACAGATACATACCGCAGTGTCTGTACTTGGAGACAAATGGAAAGGACTAATGTCAGAAATGCAAATCTTATTAAATCCTCAACACTCAGGTACTTTTCTTCATTTAAGGATTTCAAGGGATTGTCCAGTTTAAACAAATAAACATTATTGTTTGTAAAATTAGATGTTTCTGTAAAATATACTTTCTGTATCAGTTTCTCAATTTTCTAGATGTCTAACAACAACTAATTGTGACGATCATTAGTTGTGCATTTTGTGTCTATTACATTACCATGGGCTATATATCAGGCTGTATATCACATGACCATGGACTGTATATCATAGGCTGTATATCAAAAGATCATGGACTATATATCACATGACCAAGGACTGTATATCACATGACCATGGACAATATATCATAGACTGTATATATCACATGACCATGGACTGTGTATCATAGGCTGTATATCACATGACCATGGACTGTATATCATAGGCTGTATATCACATGACCATGGACTGTGTATCATAGGCTGTATATCACATGACCATGGACTGTATATCATAGGCTGTATATCACATGACCATGGACTGTGTATCATAGGCTGTATATCACATTACCATGGGCTGTATATCAGATGATCATGGACTATATATCAGGCTGTACAGTATATCACATGACCATGGACTGTATATTAGGCTGTATATCACATGACCATGGACTGTATATCAGGCTGTATATCACATGACCATGGACTGTATATCATAGGCTGTATATCAAAAGATCATGGACTATATATCACATGACCAAGGACTGTATATCATAGGTTATATATCACATGACCATGGACTGTATATCATAGGTTATATATCACATGACCATGGACTGTGTATCAAAGGCTGTATATCACATGACCATGGACTGTATATCACATGACCATGGACTATATATCATAGGCTGTATATGAAATGACCAAGGACTGTATATCACATGACCATGGACTGATTTTTATTCACTGTAAGTAAGAATAGTAAAAGTAATAGTAAGAATAGATGACAACAAGCAGAGATCTAGAAAACTGTGAGGAATTGATACAGAAATTGCAGAATATTGGAAATTGCAGAATATGAAGTGGTATTCTCGTTGTTTTTCTATAACACTACTTCAGCTCTGCTATACCTACCTGTGTTGCCGGCCACTGATCTCGCACATGGGTTGAAACCAGTTTTTCTGCATTAATGATTTTTTCAGGTCTCTGTAATAAAGAGCGGCCGCAGACAGCCCCGTCCTGGTGGTAATTTATAAGTGGAGACATCGCTCGCTCCGAGCAGTCTTATCATTAATGTGCTAATGAATGTTTGTGGCAATAAAACAGCAATGTGTGAATGAATGTTTGGAGGCTGCGGCGATTACTGCTGTTGGAGAGATTGCGCTCGGTAACTTAAGGTAAAGGAGACGAGCGCAGTGAATGGCTGAGAGCGCTTCTGGAGCGAGACACAGCCATTAAAGAGGAGCTGGAGTAACTCCTGACTGGTTTAATTGCTGACCGAGCGCGGACTCTCTGCACCCTGTACGAGTACAAACCCTGTGGACTGAAGAATCCCGTCATCCAAAAGACGTTTGGTCTTCCCTCATAAATCCATAATGTGAACTGCCTGTTCCTCTCCAGCAGCTCGCTGAACCAGAATCCGAGCGTATCAGAAGCCCACGACACTTTCCTCCAGACGCCAGGGACACGAGCGTGGTACATGTCATCTGAGGCATCTCTAAGTCTCTGGGGAAAAAAACTAAAGATATTGGTAGATTTCAGCTTTCTTTACTCTGGGAAAGGTTAAGAACAGCCCCTTTACTGAATGTAAAACAGAGTCTGTCCATGAACCTCTTCCCTAAAACAGCCCCATCTATTGACCTTCTCCCTAAAAGAGCCCTATCTAATGTCCTCCTCCTAAAAGAGCCCTATAATGACCTCCTCCCTAAAACAGTCCTTACCTACTGATCTCCACCCTAAAACAGCCCCTACACACTGATCTCCTCTCTAAAACAGCCCCTACCTACTGATCTCCTCCCTAAAACAGCCTCTACCTACTGATCTCCTCCCTAAAACAGCACCTACTCACTGATCTCCACCCTAAAACAGCCCCTACCCACTGATCTCCTCCCGAAAACAGCCCCTACCTACTGATCCCTTCCATAGAACAGCCCCTACTTACTGATCTCCTCCCTAAAACAGCCCCTACCTACTGATCCCTTCCATAGAACAGCCCTTACTTACTGATCTCCTCCCTAAAACAGCCCCTACCCACTGATCTCCTCCCTAAAACAGCCTCTACCTACTGATCCCTTCCATAGAACAGCCCCTACTTACTGATCTTCTCCCTAAAACAGCCTCTACCTACTGATCCCTTCCATAGAACAGCCCCTACTTAATGATCTCCTCCCTAAAACAGCCTCTACCCACTGATCTCCTCCCTAAAACAGCCCCTACCCACTGATCTCCTCCCTAAAACAGCCTCTACCTACTGATCTCCTCCCTAAAGCAGTCCTTACCTACTGATCCCTTCCATAGAACAGCCCCTACTTACTGATCTCCTCTCTAAAACAGCTCCTACCTACTGATCTTCTCCATACAAGAGCCTGTATCTACCAGCTACCACCCTAAACCTGTTCCACCTCATGAGACTTCCCGTAGGTGCCAGAGCCCTCTCCTTGTCCATCTCTTGAGGAGGATCCTGCCGGACACTGTCCATCTACATCTGGCTGACTCTCACAGGACTTATACCACCTCTCACCTCACTCATGACAATCTCCCCATCTATCGCCCTCTTCAGGTCACTCAGGCTGCTCCTGACAACCCTGATGACCTTTTGCATCCGAACTATTTCTTGATGCAGAAACATATTCATTGGGCTGAGCGCCCCGGTCGTCCCCAGCCGGGCTTTCACCTGAAATGGAGGATTAACATAAGAGATTCATTTTTTTTCTCTTTATTGCTCATACAAACTTGACTTTTACGTGGAATATGAATTCTGTATGTGACCTTTTTCCACAGATAAGATTTTTCCAGCAGCCAATAGTAGAATATTTGCAGAGAGTCCATGCCGCAGATGTTATAAGGCAGAACATGTATGAGCATTTACAGGATGTTTGCGGCTGTTCACATTACACTGTAGTGCTTGAGCACTGCAGGTTTGCTGGGAAAGGGCAGATAAGAACTGTAAATGGCCCCAGCACAAAACAGGAAGATTCTACTAAGCCTAAGAGAAGTCAGCCATGACACAGCACTGAGGTCCAGGGATTGAACCCAGCTCGATGGCAACGTCTGCTCGGAGACTTAAAGTTTTCCTCGTTTTCTCCATCAGAGGTAGATACAATCTATCTTTAGTAGGGAAAATATTATCAGGTTCTTCAGGAGTACAAGGGTCTAACAAGACGGGGTGGAATCTCCTCATACACAGGGATACTGCTGTCTGGGCACATCTATGGTGGTGGGATAAGTCTAAAGACAACTCGTACATTACTGTCTTCATCCACCTTCCCATGTAGACTGTGGGGAGAGTCCTTGTTAGGGCTCGTTCACACGGCGCAAGAGGGGGCAGATTTTGGCACTGAATCCACGTCATAATCCGCCCCCTCCCAATGGAGGTCTATGGAGACCGCTAGCGAGCTGCCCTTTCTTCAGGTGGATTCTGCGGCTGATTCAGCTCCGGTGTCCGCCTCGCGGCAGCACCATCCGGACTAGAGGGAAGCCGTGTCACAATCGGGACCAAAATGCGCCATACCGCCCCCCCCCCGTGTGAACTAGCCCTAAGACTTCAGGTTTCTCCCAGTACTAACTCTTGGTGTCTCTCTGTCTGTGTACTATGTATGTGAACCCCATCGTCACATGTACAGTAGCATACATGGAAGTGAAGTAAGGGGGAGTTCACACGGAGTAACGTGCCGCGTGATGTGGCACGTATACGCCGTGTGAGATTTTGAGCGCCCTACGCTCCCATTGATTTCAATGGGAGCCTGGATCGTATACGCCGCATGATTTTGCGGCTGCAAAATAACGCGGCGTATACGAGACTAACTCCCATTGAAATCAATGGGAGCGTATACGGCACTCAAAATGTTACACGGCGTATACGTGCCAGGTCACGTGGCACGTTACTCCATGTGAATGCACCCTAATAAATAATAATAATACTTGTACAGATAATCTCCAAGCCTCCTCTTCATTAACTCCTCACATAATAATCTTCAAGCTTTCTCCCATGAACCTCTCCACTCTGGAACACAATACCCTAAAATTTAGGGCCTAAATGATCAGACCCATCCAGAAGAGCCCCTGTATAGTGACCCGCTGCAACTAAGACACCTGGGCAGCAGCTTCTACCCTCACCTACCATCTCCTCCCCATCTGGTCGCCACTATCACTGAACAGCCCCGATATGGGATGTGTATGACCTATGAGCCCCCCCCCAGCAGAGACGGACTTGGCCTGACATCCAGTCACTACCTCTATTCTTATTGCCACTACTTGCTGTTTTTTGCCCGTGTAGTGAAGACACTTTCATGTCAATTCCTGATGTTTCTCCTTGAAGTTCTTCCTGTCCCTTATTTGTATATAACCCTTATAGAGCTAGGATGAATGGTTCACTACAGTATATACTACTAGTGTGGGCCCTACAATTGGTAGACATAACATAGTAGTATATTTTGGAGAGTAACGCGCCTCATGAGGAATGTAATCCGGGGGCAGCTTCTCCAACTTGTCTTGAGCCATGCCATATACAGCGGCTTCTCGTGTTTCCCTTGCTGGCTCTCGGCTGTCTTTGGGCTGGAGGCTCTTGATGATGTCCAGGATGTCGGCGGCTGCTTTAGTCTGATATCTGTTAGACATATTAAAAGGTCATAAGAGTAGAAGGATGTGGAAAGGTACAAGGTGAGTACGAGTACAGTGTCTTATGTAATGTCAGCATTGGGGTGCAAACCAAACACTTGTGGGGAGTCGACGGCTGGCAGGGACTGGATGTGACTCAAGAACTGCTCCACCGTCCTGCAATGCGCAATGTTATATCCGGTATAGAAACACAAGCTGGGATCAGACATCTTCTCACTGAACCAGACCTGGAGCAAAGGGATATAAGATAACGTAATATTAGTCAATGGCATCAGTGCGTGGACGCTTCCAGAACTCCCATAGACCTCAGTACAGATTCTCCGCAGCTTCTCCTGCTATAGGGGCCTATTGTGCATCACAACGCAGGAGATATGGGGCATTGTGTGGACAGGTGAAGGCCCAGGGGTGAGACATTTATGATACAGCTTTGGAGATATATAAGAGGTTTTTTTTATTTAAGCCTCGGTGAAGCCGGTGAGGTCTAAATATAACCCGGACGCCGGGAGATAAGTCGGTGAATGAGGCCATAACAGATATGGGACATCATCAGTAAGAGGGCGACTGTGCGGAAAGAAGATTGAGGCTTTCCAGAGCTTCTTCACACAACCAGGAGAAATTCTCTGACGGGTCAGGAGCCTGAACTACGGGGAGGGGGGCGCTCATGTGTTTCTATTTTAGTGGGGCACTCATTGCCCTAAACAATAAACTTCTGTTTCTATGGATACGTGAAGGTATATGTGAGCGCCCCCCCCCCCCCTCTACGGACTGATGAGAGAATCATGAGAATGAGTAGAAAACAGAAATTATCCTCATTACAGAGGAGATAATCACGGCAGGCACATGGGTCACTGTATATAGGTATACTAAATATATAGGGAACAAACTCTCCGATCTGTCTATATATCTTACATATATCTGCATTAACAAAAAAAAGTAAGTGAACCCTTTGGAATGACCTGGATTTCTGCCTTGATTATGGGTACAATATGATCTGATTGTATTTGTCTATAATTGAGACTTATATACAATGTATCTAAATCCCACACAGACAGTTGTATCAGTCATGTCTATTACAAAGCACACTGAGTAACACCCCCAGTGTGGGGGGAAAAGGTAAGTGCCCCCATGGGTTATTAACCTGTATATACCCTTTAAGAGCAATCATGTCCTGAACGTTTCCCGTGGCTGTAAATAAGATCTCCACAGATGTGCTTTAGGGTCAGTTCACACGTGAACTGCCCGCGCGGGTTTTGACACCGAGAGAGACGTCTCTCTCTTGTCAAAACCCGCCTGCCGCGACCATCGTGGTCGCGGTTTTCCCCTCCGCTGTCGTCTCAAATGAATGAGCCGACATAGGAGGGAGCTGCCGGGGGCGGAAGCCGCGCGGCTTCTGCATGAAGATAGGGCAGGTCGTTTCTTTTCTCCGCTAGCGGCAGCCCGCCGCTAGCGGAAAAAAAAAGCCCGGCGGTCTGCATAGACCACCATTGTAAAGGGGCGGATTTTGAAGCGAAATCCGCTGTCAAAATCCGCCCCTTTAACCACGTGTGAACTAGCCCTTACAGTACTGGATCAATATTCCTAGGGTGCCTTGTGTGCAGCACCCCCTTTAGGTCATGCCACATTTCAGTTTGGGCTAAAGGGATTTTCTGGGACTAAACTACTTATGGGCTATCTCTAGGGTAGGACATCAATATCAGACTAGTGGTGTTCCAACATCCAGGACCCCTACCCACACTCAGACGACTTTGGCACTTATGACCTCTGCAACCTCTTCCCTGATGACATCATCAGTCACATGGTAAAAGAGCAGTTCAGTCCCATTCAAGCTTTGTGTGCTGTTATTTAATAGACAAGGCCATGTGAGCCCTGCACTTCACATCAGCTCTTGGAGAACACTACACACAGGAGGAGTCCAGGTTTCTTATCGGACCAAGGACAAGCCCTGCATGGAGTTTGTATGTTCTCACTGGGTTTACATGGGTCTCCCCTGGGTACTCCAGGTCCCTTCCACACTCCAAATACATACTGATAGGGAATTTAGGTTGTAACTCAGTGTTGACAATGGGGAGAATTTATTTCTTATACCAGTCTTAATAAATTAGTTCTGCTGGCACAAGATGGGTCAGAATTATTAAAAGCGTTACCCAGAAAAGGAAAATCTCCCCAATCTATAGGATAGGAGATAACCTGCAGATGGGTAGGGGTCCAACCACTCAGACCCCCACTGATCATGAGAACAGAGATAGCTATGGTCTGTACTTTGGCTATCCCTGACACTACCATTGAAATTAATGGAAAAAAGGAAGACAAAAGTCCCCCATTGTCCCGATCAGTGGGGGTCTCAGCGTTCGGACCTCTAGTAAGTATAGAATTAGTGATATTCAGGACTGTTTCACTTCTTCTCTCTGGGTCCTAGTGCTCTCCTGTTGTTTATATTAGGGTCAGTATTTCCATTATGGATATCCTTACACACTCGGAGTGTTTGTGGTGTCTGGTGCTAGGGTCAGTGTTTAGGGATAGATCTAGGGAAAGATTCAGGATAAACTAGATCGGGGTCAGCTCTTGTCTATTTGTTTAATCATCTGCTCCATTATCACCATCATCTTTCTGTGCTATTTTCTGACTGCCATCCCCATCATCCATTTGTTTCACTATCTGACTACCTTGCTCTTGAGCTGTGTGTTCTATCTTCTTATTGCCACTAGTTATCTATTAGTCAGTTCCTGGTTGGTGATGCGTCCTCCATATTGCATTTCTCCGATCACGTATCTCACCATGTTCCATGACACACCCTGCACATGGGATGCGTGAAATGCATCAGATAGAAAACTACAGATTGGATTTGGTTGCTGTTGGGTCACATAAAGATAATTTTCTATGATCTGAATGACGGAATTACCTGCGCTGTACCTGCCACAGCTGTGAAAGCAAATACAGTGAAACCTCTTTGAGACAACCATCAAACATTGCATGAAAAGTCATCTAGAGAGGAGACCTTCTACAATGGTGGTCTTCACAAAGATGGCTAGTATAGAAAACTGAACATCTGCCACAGAAAATGAGGTGTGGGTAAGCAGGTGGTGAATCACATGTACATGGACCTGGTGCAGACTGCGAGCAGAAAATCCAGAGTAAAGCTAAGGCCCAATGGGCCAGAAACGCCGCACTAAAGCGCTGCAGGAACAACTGCGGCGTGAACGCATCGCGGTTCTTCCCGCAGCGCTTTGAACAGAAAGTTCACAGAGTTTTTCTCCGTGGACTTTCTGTTACAATTATATCTATGGGAAAGTCGCCGGCGTTTCCGTACATATAATTGACATGCTGCGATTTTCAGAAATACAACGGTCCGCACTGCAATTTTTTCTGCAAAGTGGGGATGGGATTCGCATGAATCCCATCTCCACTTTGCAAGTACTGTAAAACACTGTGATTTTTCCGCGGCGTTTCCACCGTGGGCAAATCGTGGAGTTTCCGGCCTAAGGCCCCACATTGCACCAACTTCCTCCGTGTGAATGGACCCTAAGAGTAGGAGACGGCACTAAGGAGCGGCTCATGTCTTATATTCTAGTACGATCAGCTCACATTATAGGGCACTTCCTATATACTACACATTTACTGTGGGGGGGCGCTCACTTTTTTTGTATTCTCCTTGTATTGTGTCTGAGCCAAAAAAGCTCTCTAAAATCTGGAATCTGTCATAAACGTAGACACGTTCTAATTTTTAATGAATTTTGGGGCTGTGATTTTTGGCGAGTTGCTGCTCTGTTGCATATTCCTGCATAAATTGGCGCTTTTTCTTTGCGAACTTCAATAAAAAATGTCATGACCTGTACGTTTTATTTTTAACAAACTAACTTGTTAAAAACATTGTCAGATTTGTGTTAAGGGAAACATTTCTATAAACCTTCTTAACCCTTACATGACTTTTGGAGCAGTGGGAACACAAGTAACACAGCCCTGTCTGTGAGAACAGCAAGGGGTTAAACGATTTCACCCCATAATTCACACCCACAACCTCCGCTGCTATAATTTATATCACATTATTTATAGGATACATATAATAACTATAATTCCTATCATACCTCCATCTATAATCCCGCGGTACGTACGGTATCTGACAGATTTGTGTATAATTGGATGTGCGCCTCTATATGAGGTAAGATACATTCCACGCACACATCTAGGAGAGACTGAATACGCAGCCACAATATGGCCTTGTGTATGAGCCGGACAGGCCAGAAGTGTCACCGCTGAGCGTCCATCTCTTTGTATCGCCACCCGATTATTCTAAGCTATTAGACATCTCCCCTGCGGTTCCAGTGCCTGAGCAGGATCTATTCTGATATCTCATAGGGCTGACTTATATTTGCTGGGGATTTATTAGATTTCAGTGACTTCAGACCGAATTCTCTCCTTTAAGGACAAACTTACTTTTCTGCCGCCGCTCTCCTCCGGATGATTCTGCATGAACTGAACACTCGCCATGAAGACGGCCGAGGTGAACTCATAAGGAACATTCCAGCCCAGAGATCCGTATTTGCGCCTTTCCTGCCAACACAAAACAATATGTCGCATGTGAGACGAGATTTAGAATTTAATTTAACCCTAAAAAGAAAATCCAAGTCATATTAATACCAAACCAGTAATAACACTAGTGCCCCATCCTATTGCCCTAAGACTGTCTCATGCCGCTGATTTGTGTTTGTCTATATTTAACAGAACTGGCAGAGATCTCAGCTTGTGGCTCGTAGACCATCCCGGAGACACTCCGAAATTACTAGGAGACAGACATATATTAGCCATTTTCTGCTGCAGATGAGTATTAAGAATGGGGAACATCACTACACCCCATTCTCTGATATTTAAGGGGTACTCCAATTCATTCTTATGGATGACCCTGACCCATTCTTAGGATAGGCCCTCATTTAGACATGACTGGGAATCCATCCACTCATGCGAACGCTGTGACCCCTTCACTATTTACATCACTGTATATGATCTAGTATCCCCTATATATGGTCTCCTGTACATTGAACAGTGTCTCCTGTATATGGTCTCTTGTACAGTCACTAGTATCCCCTGTATATGGTCTCCTGTACAGTCACTAGTATCCCCTGTATATGATCTTCTGTACATTCACTAGTATCTCTTGTATATGGTCCTGTACACTGACCAGTGTCTCCTGTATATGGTCTCCTGTATGCTTATTATCCCCTATACAATATATGGTCTCCTGTACACAGACTAGTATCCCCTGTACACTGACTAGTGCCCCCTATATATGGCCTCCTGTACACTGACTAGTGTCCCCTATTCATGGCCTCCTGTACACAGACTAGTATCCCCTGTACACGGTCTAGTATCCCCCATTTATCATGTATTTACTGCAGAGCTGACCACAGGCGCACAGATATAACCTGCACAGCAGAGTGTAGAAATGCCACCGTATACAGCAGAGGCTTCCACACGGGGTTACTGCTGGCATCCAGGAAATCCTGGCTAATGCCGGTAAGTGTCCTCTTCATGCCGGCCCGCATTCCCTGGGGAGACTCATTGTTAAATCTGATAGATGCCTGTAGAGAGAGAACATGAAATATGTATCATGATAAATTGTTGGGGACCTAAACTTCTACATCCAGTTTTTTATTGCGTCGTTGCATCTAAAATTAAAGTAAGTGAAGCCACTGGGACCCTGACAAAGTTCCTGTCATTTTGTGTATAAAGCTCCTTTGCAGATCTACATGTTTCCATGGTTACAGACTACAAACAAACCTAATGTGTAGTCTGATCTTGAGAGTCTGGCGCACCCTGCGCGGGGTCATGTATCTGCTCCTAGCTGGTGTAGACGTTAGGTATCATTTGTGCCAGGACATGGGTGTAAATGATAATAAATCTGCTGAGATTTTAAAGAATATAAGAGTAGTACATTTATGCACAAAAACTCGACATGTGGAATAACTTACTACTTTTTTGTAGTTTTTATGCCAGGCATAATAAATTTGACCTGGTGTGTTCTCCGTGTGAACAGACCTTACTAGTGAGAATACTCCAACATTTCTCTACTGGTATACAGAGAACGATCTGATCAGAGCAGCATCAAACATCTCGTCATATGTGGAAGATCCTCCATTCTTCCTGCCCCGGATATGTATACAGTGAGGTGGTAGTCACTAGGATATATATCTGCAGTAGAGTTATGGGGATCTGTCCATGCGGCTCCATAGTCATCCACAGTCTGAAAGCCTCGTGAACGGCTGCCGAGGTTTCTATGGTTTCTAGCAATTCATCCATGCAGTCCAGGGCCAGGTGACAGTTTTGCAGCAGGACCCATCCTCCATGTGTGACAGGGAACAAAGCGTCAGTCAGAAAGACTAGGAGAACGTCAGAAACCGGCCTGACTCAGATGACTAAGATGGTGCTGCAATATACAGAAAGGGTATTAACCCTACATATGGCATCTAGGAGGGTTTAATAACTATTCAGCCATTCAATCTTGAATAAGGAGCTGCTTTGTTATACAAACTCTTGTTAAACTAGTTTCTTGTATTTATCTGCAGTGTAAAGAATGGAGGATTGTCACAGATGTATCCAAGGACATGTATTTGTTCTCTCTTAGAAGTATATTCCGTGTCTAATGTGTGACGTGTAATGAGACCTGAATTTTCAGCAACACTCTCAGTTTCATACATTAGATTCGCCTTGTTCTGGAGGCAAGCTTGTTTTTATTCAGAAGAATGGAACGGCCCCAAATCTGCCCCTCGCAAATTCACACCATGATGTCATCAGTCTGGATTCCCTCATTATATCCAAAGACATACTGATGGGGAATACAGATTGTGAGCCCGATATGGGACAGTGACTGATAATATCTGGAAAGCGCTGTGGAATATGATGGCGCTATACGTGTAAGAGAAGTAAATGCAATAAAAAGTAAATAATTCTATGGCGTCCAGGCACCATCAGTCTGTAGGGCCTTCATTTTACAATGAGGCTGGCAATTACTTTAGGGTAAGTTCACACGGCGGAATTTGCATTCTGTGTGTAAACCTTACACACAACATTCTGCTCCAGATTAGGCCCAAATGAGTCGGCTTTATCGGGAGGGAGCCTTGTGCCGCGGACACAGTGGCTGATTCAGCCACGGAATCCGCAGCAAGAAGGGTCATCTCGCTACTAACTAGTGGAAAAAAAGAAGCGAGCGGCTCCCATTGAAGTCAATGGGAGACGGTTTTGGCAGTGGATTTTGAGTCAGATTCCACGTCAAAATCCGCTGCCAAAAACAATTTCTGTGTGAACTGGACCTTGCTGGTAAAATCTCCAAGTTACAGGAGGCACAGCGACAACAAAACTGCTTTCCAAAGCAAGGACCCCACCAAACAGCTCCTCATATCTCAGCTGCCTGACCCTCTACATTTGTGACAAGGTGAGAAGATTTGGGCATAAGGATGTCTTGGAGGGAGTCTCCTAAGTGGTAGTGAAGACAACCAAGTGTCCTGTCTGTGGCAGGGTTGTGTTACATACAGTAGACGACCCTTGATTTGTGTGGATATGTGGCTGGCTGTGGCGGATCCCATATTGAAGGTGTTGTATGATATGAAACAGTCCCCTGAAGCTACACATCAGTCAGTCGGACGTATCACCGTGTACAATGACTGCAGCTGGGATACAGGCTCCTACATGTAGTGCATTATCTATATACTGGGGGTGATTTATGTTGCCGGTCACATCAGTGTCTATAATATAATAACAGCAGATCCATGTGTAAGGATCACCGTGCTAAGCCAGCAATATGTGCAGAATATCCCCAATCATATTATATATTATACTGCTGGTAAGTCGCCATCACCTCCGCAGACCAGCAATGTAATGACATAAAATGCGCTGGTGATGCATGTCCTCATCTGCACGATGTCTGCAGCGTCAGCCGCTCTCATTATTTCTATTTCGTAGATAACACTTTTCATTTAGTTGTTTGTCATTAGTTTGCAATGTCCGTTCATTTCTATTACACAGCTGATCCAGATGCAACAGAGCTAAGATATATCACTGAGCTGATCTTTCTGCGCAGTGTCATAGAATGAGATACCAGCTGCCAGGGGAAAGACGTCAGAAGTTACATGACCTTCACAGCTCTGCTACATCTGCGCAGTGTTGTTGTGATGGAGTCACATGTAGCACGCACTTACCTGTTGCATGAACAATTGTAAGAGTCTGCGTGCGTAGAGGATTTGTCCTGGTCCCATTGCTATGGTCCTACATTCTGGATTAGAGCAGGCAGAGGTTAATATAGCAGAACTGAGCAATGACACAAATATTCTGGACTGCAGACAATGGGAGGACAAGTCTGTGGCACTGAGGCCCCAAAACGTGCACAGATTATTCCTGCTGTATGTGAATGGAGCTGATCCATGAGCAGGGCATTATACTTACTGCAGCACCTTCAGATTTTATACATGAACTCTGAACCTTCTCTATAGGCTGTCTACATTCATAGGCTTGTCTATACTCTATATACAATCTATGGTATACATCACCTAACTTGTTCATGCTACAGATATGTAAACCCTAAAGCACCCAGTGGACCTTATAGACCTGAGGGTTTAGTGTTATATAGCTTATGTGCGCCCTGATATCACTGCGCTCCTTGTATCCCTTTGCACTCTGCTTGGTGATAGATTGTTTAGCATCTGCTTATTATTCAGACTTCGCTTGATGTTTTCTTCACTGGAGATAATAAGAATGAGTATCGAGAACTGGCTCTCTTGGATCACACCCCATGTGCCACTGTGCAGGGAGGCAGATTTAATAAGTAGAAGGTTTTTCTGATCTTTCAGGATATTTCCCATCTGATATGAGCAGCTCCATACTTACCGAGTCTCAGCTTCTTGGCAAGTGCATCAATCTGATCAGTGGGATCGGAGCCCATAGAAAGGAGGCAGATGAGTGGAGTGTGAGGGTCGCTTTCTTCCCATGCGCTGGCGAGATTAAGGACAACGGGTTCTGTGTACTTCTCATTTAAGGAATCTCTAATATATTTTCGAGCTTGAGACAGAATATGATGTGGACACCAAGACCTGTGATATGAATGGACAGATGGTTACAGGCGATGATAACACTTTAGAAGGATTTGTATCTGGATTCTTAGTCATTCAGTATCTGTAAGTGATGATATCTGATGGGGCTGCCGGATGTCACGTCCCAAGGTTTTCTCAAGGCTTTTATTAAGACGCTCTGGAACTTTCTAATAGACTTTGTGTTTCTATTCCTCTCCATTTTCAGCATCTCTGCTTGCTGTCAGTAAGATTGCTGCTGGTAGCCATAGGCGGGCCCCTTATTCATCCACAGTCCCGATGTAGTCCTGGTGAGGCTGTGGTGAAACCCAGGTCAGGTGGGTGGTGAATCCTCCTGGTCTGTGCCCTCTCTGGTTGTAGTAAATGTATGACCTTGATATACAGACCTATGGGGTTTCCTTTCCATGGCATTCTACATATACCCACTGACTACTGTACGGGGTTTACCTTGTTGTAATTTTTTTTAGATACTGCCTATGTGAATACTGCTACTAATAAAGACTGTATTTTGATATATATTGTGCTTTGTTGTAGAGGTGTAAGGCCCCATGTACACCATTGTATCTGTTATTATGGATCAGTAAAAATGGATAGCATATGGACCTATTTATGTCTATGGCCCCATACACATATTCATAGTTTATACAGATCTGTTTGGGGCCTAAGACCAAGCCACTACACATGGAGCGGCTCCTATTCCTGCACGTTTTTTTTTAGCTCAGTACAGTCCAATTGTAAAATCTGTGAAAAACATTGGCAACACATCAATGTCATCCACGAGCTGTCCAATCTGTTTTCCATGACCCCGCACATGATGGTAAGGAGGACACTGCACTGTGGAGGAGCGTCGTCCTTATGGTCCCCAGTGCAGTAACAAGCACACAATAACTACCCCCTACCTGATCAATAAAAGTATATGGAAACTATCCAGGGAGTGACTGTAGCCATCAGGAATAATTTCCTCCTCGGGGGAGTCATGATCAGACCAATTCTTCCAACCCTTTTTGTTCCGGGTCACCTGCAAATGACACCATGTGCTGTTAAAGGGATCACAATGCCAGCCCATGGAACATGCTTGTAGATACAGGAATGAAGAGCTGTAGTTATAATATTACTGCCCACACATGAAGGACGACATGTCTGCTCTCCTGTAAGGTCTGTAATAAAGCCGGGACCAAACATTCCACAATCTGGGGGAATATGTCTAAAGACTGGGGGCATTAAAGGGAGTCTGTCAGGTTCAAAATGCCACCCAAACCTATAATATTGCTGTTAACCCTACCACGTCTCAGCACTAGACTATACAATACACAGGATACTTGCAAACATCAGTATATAAACCTCTATGGTATCTGTATAGAAGTAACATAAATAAGAAAACTAAACTAGTTCTTAATGCAAAAATAATTGTATTAATATTACACCAAGAAAAAAAGAAAAGACAAAACAGTTAAAAACAATTAGAAAAGAATCGCATCGAAAATGTGAGTGGAGGTCGCAGTGTGACATGTAGATCACAACAGACAGCTGTTGCTGTATTATGCCCATTAATTAGATGTACATCCATTGTAAGCCCATATGGTGTGGGTGATAAAAATAATCATATAAATAAATGGGGTCACCCAGCTGAGGCAGAATCAAATATAATAAAAGGTAAGTATCAATCACATATAGATGAGATCATATGGGAGAAGGAGAACATAGAACTGTTATACAAAGAGCGCCTTATACAGGTAGAACACACCAAAGCCTGACTACATAGCATAACCAAATGGAAATTAACTCCTTGTGGAGTATGCTTACCACTGCGACCTCCACCCAGAGCCCCGACACGTGTTTTGC
Organism: Leptodactylus fuscus; assembly: GCF_031893055.1. Lineage (NCBI taxonomy): Eukaryota > Metazoa > Chordata > Amphibia > Anura > Leptodactylidae > Leptodactylus > Leptodactylus fuscus. The sequence continues at coordinate 28,299,092 of NC_134267.1, read as the reverse complement.
CCTGCATCCTCAGGGGGGCGAAAGTGTTAATTGTTTTTAACTGTTTTGTCTTTTCTTTTTTTTCTTGATGTGTAATATTAATAAAATTATTTTTGTATTAAGAACTAGTTTTGTTTTCTTTTTTTATGTTATTTCTATACTATTGCTGTGTAGGGGTCTTTAATAGGAGTAGAGACTTATTTTTGTGGTCACAAACCAATAATAAAATGCAGAGATAATCATCTTTATATGGATATGAAAATGAGCCTGCAAGTGCACTAGGGGCGGGGCATGATGGGTCAGGTCTGTCTACAGACAGCTGCAAGGCCTCTGGTGTAAACCTAGAGTAGACCGACTTATACTGTAGCAGATTTGTCACAGTGACGGATGTTGGATGGTAGATCTGCTGCATCTGTACACTGTCTACCCCTCTGTACACTGTCTACTCCTCTCTACACTGTCTACTCCTCTCTACACTGTCTACTCCTCTCTACACTGTCTACTCCTCTGTACCCTGTCTACTCCTCTAATCTACAACAAAATCTCAGATTTTCCACAAAGTGTAACCTCAGCCTAAAGAAAGATTCTACCTGATAGACCAATATGATATCCATATGATACTGTATGTCATAGAAGACAATCCTATACCTGGATCATGATCTCTGAAAATGGTGACAATTTGCTTAATTCAACAAGATTGAGACAGGTCAGGTCAAGAATCCATAGGAAAGGCTTTGGAGGAGAAGTTTTGACGTGACGTGCAAATTCTCCGAGCTGAGGAGCACTAAAGGACTCAGACTACAGAAACTTTATATTGTCATCTCAGATCACCCAGGCGAGTCTAGAAGCAGCCCCGAAGGGATTTCAAGGGCTTGAGGAAGGGTCTCATAGGATGTTAAAAAAAAGCCCCTGAAAACAGCACCCCTGCGGGTTGAATGAAGAATTACATGGTATAGACTGAGATCAATGTACTGTATAGAGGTGCCGATACACCAGAAGGACACCATGGCGGCTAACCCACTGCAAGAAGGTCCCATGTGAACATAACAAAGACCACTATGCTCACTTGTTCATCTCCTAAATGCCAGACAGATGCAGAAGGGACAAAACTGAGCACAGAATACAATATCAGATGTATTTACCACGGATCAGAGTCTGGTACTCCTTGTGTGTGATTTTTCCCCTCTGGAGGTCGATCTTTAGCGCCAGGAGCAGAGTGAATAGGAATCTGCGCTTCTCGTACAAACCTCTGGTGTAATACTTATGCACCTCATAGGTGAGATAATCCATGATGTTGCTGACTCCTCTCTGGATGAGAGGACTTTTCTCTGACCTGTGATATACAAGAAGGGCAGGGTTATGGTGCTGGATTATTACACACATGGGGGGGTCCACTTACCTGGCTATGGATCTATCAAATAGCTGGAGGAACTGTCTGAGTGACGTCTGGTACATGACACTGACCGCGCTTATCTCAGTGGTCAGGAGATACAGGACGCTCCTCAGTGTGGCCACAGGGTGATATTGCTCCCAGACTTTGGTGCTTGTCGCCTCACTGTTGGATGCGATGTGCAGTTTCTCACTCACTTCATAGACCATCTGTCTTGTGATTCTGAGAACTTCCATTAGAGTCTTATCCTCAACCAGAGATCCTGACAATGGATAAAGTACAAAGCCAACAGAAAGTATTTGCCCCCCATCCCTGCACAATACTTGCAGTGAATGGTGAATAAAGACATCATAGCCGGGTTTCTGACAAGTACCAAACCACAGAATCTGGTCGTGTCCATTGGTCAGCGCAGACTGTAACTAAGATGGTAACAGAAAATCTGTAAAACTCTGCAACGTGTTTATTTATTTGCAAAAATGTTGAACTATTAATTGTCTAGAAATATAAATAGGGTTATATTCATACGAACATTGTATACAGAGATAGTTCTGCCATGTTTGCAGGGCGCTGTGCGATTCCTTACTATGTTCTTGCTGTAACGGTATGGCAGGGGCAGCAATTTTAGCGTTTTACAGTACCTGTGTGTATTATCCTGTACTGTGACATCACTGTGTGTATTATCTCTGTACTGTGACATCACTGTATGTATTATCCTGTACTGTGACATCACTGTGTGTATTATCCTGTACTGTGACATCACTGTGTATTATCTCTGTACTGTGACATCACTGTGTGTATTATCCTGTACTGTGACATCACCGTGTGTATTATCTCTGTACTGTGACATCACCGTGTGTATTATCCTGTACTGTGACATCACTGTGTGTATTATCCTGTACTGTGACATCACTGTGTGTATTATCCCTGTACTGTGACATCACTGTGTGTATTATGTCTGTACTGTGACATCACTGTGTGTATTATGTCTGTACTGTGACATCATTGTGTGTATTATCCCTGTACTGTGACATCACTGTGTGTATTATCCTGTACTGTGACATCACTGTGTATTATCTCTGTACTGTGACATCACTGTGTGTATTATCCTGTACTGTGACATCACTGTGTATTATCCCTGTACTGTGACATCACTGTGTGTATTATCCCTGTACTGTGACATCACTGTGTGTATTATCCCTGTACTGTGACATCACCGTGTGTATTATCTCTGTACTGTGACATCACCGTGTGTATTATCTCTGTACTGTGACATCACTGTGTGTATTATCTCTGTACTGTGACATCACTGTGTGTATTATCCCTGTACTGTGACATCACTGTGTGTATTATCTCTGTACTGTGACATCACTGTGTGTATTATCCCTGTACTGTGACATCACTGTGTGTATTATCCTGTACTGTGACATCACTGTGTGTATTATCCCTATACTGTGACATCACTGTGTGTATTATCCCTGTACTGTGACATCACTGTGTGTATTCTCTCTGTACTGTGACATCACTGTGTGTATTATCTCTGTACTGTGGCATCACTGTGTGTATTATCCTTTACTGTGACATCACTGTGTGTATTATCCCTGTACTGTGGCATCACTGTGTGTATTATCCTGTACTGTGACATCACTGTGTGTATTATCTCTGTACTGTGACATCACTGTGTGTATTATCCCTGTACTGTGACACCACTGTGTGTATTATCTCTGTACTGTGACATCACTGTGTGTATTATCCCTGTACTGTGACATCACTGTGTGTATTATCCCTGTACTGTGACATCACTATGTGTATTATGTCTGTACTGTGACATCACTGTGTGTATTATCTCTGTACTGTGACATCACTGTGTGTATTATCTCTGTACTGTGACATCACTGTGTGTATTATGTCTGTACTGTGACATCACTGTGTGTATTATCCCTGTACTGTGACATCACTGTGTGTATTATGTTTGTACTGTGACATCACTGTGTGTATTATGTCTGTACTGTGACATCACTGTGTGTATTATGTCTGTACTGTGACATCACTGTGTGTATTATCTATGTACTGTGACATCACTGTGTGTATTATCCCTGTACTGTGACATCACTGTGTGTATTATCTCTGTACTGTGACATCACTGTGTGTATTATCCCTGTACTGTGACATCACTGTGTGTATTATCTCTGTACTGTGACATCACTGTGTGTATTATCCCTGTACTGTGACATCACTGTGTGTATTATCCTGTACTGTGACATCACTGTGTGTATTATCCCTGTGCTGTGACATCACTGTGTGTATTATCCCTGTACTGTGACATCACTGTGTGTATTATCCCTGTACTGTGACATCACTGTGTGTATTATCTCTGTACTGTGACATCACTGTGTATTATCCCTGTACTGTACTGTGTGTATTTTTCTCTTTTGGCGTTATTATGAATGCCCTAGTGACAGTATATAGACAGATCTATCCATTGACACAGCTCCTCATAGCTCTGCAGATGATCCAGGTCATATGAAGCTGTCATACATCAGACAGTACAATAACCAATACTACACATGACTCGGGGGTGATGCTAAAGAGACCCCATTACCTCCTTCTCAGCCAGGATGACTCTGCTCAGCAGTTGCCTCTCCAGTTCTTTCATAGTGACAGTGAAGTCAATTAATGAGGTTTTTGCATTGATTTTGGGCTTGTAGACAGGATTTGGCAGCTTGGTGGTTATGTAGAGTCTGAACTGGTCCATGACATCCACTTCTTTATCATCAATTTTCACCTGCAGAATGAGGAGACAGTGAGGTGAGAGATAATAGGAAGGATAGCCGTATCACATGGCAATAATCCACAATAATACGCAGACACTTCTCCGGGGATCCTCTCCACTGCGCTTTTCTGGTAGGTTTTACTACATATAAGTCTGGTGGTTAAACAAACTCTGCGAGAAGATCAGCCCCGACCAATAAGTCAATGTTAAGTGAAGTGTAAGAGAATCACAGCATGGATTTTCCAGTCTGTTGCCTATTGATCTCATTGTGTAATGGACGATCTGTGATTATAGATGAGGTGTGAGAACGCAGCGCTCAGCGTGTTTGTTTACACAAAGTCTTCCAATAAATTTGATCAATGAGATTATCAACGGATCGATGAGTACAATCACTGGGGGCAGAGACGCTCCATATTATTAATTACTGTGTCCCCTGCGACGCAGAGTTCTTGCTCTGCCTGCAGATACCAGCTAGGAGCCAAGGATATCATTGTACAGCTTGTGGATTGTGTGTGGTGCTGATCACTATGACACATACAGGAGTGCTGTGAGTGGTACCAGCAGAGGGAGCCAGGGCTCTGGTGTCCGATGGGACACATATTTATAAATGATGTCACAACGTAAAGACTGATGATGTTTGATGATGTCATACCCTAAAGACTGAACCTCTTTTATAAGTACCTGCCGTTTTACCATAGACTCCTGTATAACAACTTAGAGGGAGTCTGTCAGCAGGAGAACCACAATAAGCTGCTCACAGAACGTCTCTATTATTGTGGATTACTGCTTCTTCTGGAGAATTTTGGCCTCTTTAGGGCTCATTCACATGGGGCAAGAGGGGACGGATTTTGGCGCTGAATCCACGTCATAATCCGCCCCTTCACAATAGAGGTCTATGTAGACCGCTGGCTTCCTTTTTTCCATCAGTAGCATGTTGCCACTCACAGAAAAAAGAAGCGAGCTGCCCCTTCTTCAGGCGGATTCTGCGAGTTATTCAGCCGTGGCGTCCGCCTCGCGACAGCACGCTCCAGACTAGGCCCCGTGTGAACTAGGCCTTATAATTATGCAAATAAGGTGAAATGGTCTTTTGGGCCATTTACTCAGCAGTGAGGGATTCTGTACGTGTCTTAGGTTACCATCCACCTCTGTGTCCCACAGAATGAACATCATTCGGTGCGCTCATCAGTACTGAGCATGATGTACATGCCCAACAAACATCAGTCTCCACCCAGAGGCGCCACATCCTGGAACGGAGTTTCTGTGGTAAACATTTGGCATTTAGTAACTAGTCCAACATTTTAGGCCACACCTCTCCCTGCTAAGTCACTCCCATTTCACCACTAAGGGCTCGTTCACATCTGCGCCCGGTCTTCGTTCTGCAGGTTTCCGTTTCCTGCACAAAACAGAGGCAGGAGACGGAAACCTGCAGGACTCTCTCACCCATTCATTTGAATGGGTTTGAAAGCTGTCCGGCCGTGAGCGGCGGTGAGCGTTTTATGCTCTCCGCTGCTAATCCGTTTTTTTTAAATCCGGACACAGAGTCGGACATGCAGTACTCTGTATCTGGTTTAAAAAAAACGGTTTTGCGGCGGAGACCATAAAACGCTCACCGCCGCTCACGGTCGGACCCGGTCTGTGGTTTCCGTCTTCTTGCATGCAGAAGACGGAAACCACAGAACGGAGACCCGAACGCAGGTGTGAACCTAGCGTAAGCCATGTCCCTGAAATACCCTTTATATTACATTACAAGGGAGGTAGGTCAGTTTTTGAGTGCAGATGGGACATGAATTCTGCTGCTTTTATCCAATAATCTCCCGCAGTGTGTAGACAAACAAACCTTCCTGAAGACCCCGGATGTAACAAAGTTTTGTTCTCGAATATTATCCAAGACTGGATCAAGTTCTTCTCCAATATCCTCAATGAGAAGCGGCCTTCCTAGAGACAGGCAGTCCTCTAAATGAGCGCAGAGAGATCTGTGATGTAGGGAGGTCATCTGCAGGGATACAAGGGTTATAGGCAGGTGCTATAATACACGCTCGTGATGGCGGCGCCATTTAGGCAGAGTTCACACGGAGTAAACGGGCGCGCAATCTGGCACGTATACGTGTGTCACAGTTTGCGCGCTCAAAAAAAGATCCCATTGATTTCAATGGGGGGGGGGGTTTACGATCGTATACGCCGCGTAATTTTGCGGCTGTAATTTTGTGGCCGCAAAATTATGGGTGTTATATGATCGTATCCCCCATTAAAATCAATGGGATCTTTTTTGAGAGCGCAAACTGTGACACACGTATACATGCCAGATTGCGCGCCAGTTTACTCCGTGTGAACTCAGCCTTATTGTGTATCTCATCAGTACTGAGGCCACATCTTATACACACGCTGCATTTTTGTTCTAGACTTTGCTGTGGTTTTCTGAACCAAAGCCAAGAGTGGCTACAAAGGGAAAAGGAAATATAAAGGAAGGACGCGCCAATACTTATCCAGTCTGCTAAATCCAATCTTGGCTTTGCCTCAAAAAAACGCAAAATCTGAAACAAAAACCAAAGCTTTTCTGCAACATGTGGCCTCAACCGTAAAATGATTTGTAGCGCCTGTACCTGATAGACAGCTGGCACCTCTGTGAAGCTCCCGTCCACCTGTCATGTCCAAAAACATGATTTCTGCTCTGGCTTCATCTCACTTTGGGTTTATTTACTACATTTTATGCATTATTTCACATTTTGATCAAAGTATGAATATAAAATGTTTTTTTTTTTCCAAAAAGCCACAGACCTAAGAAAGGCCATTAGTATTAGTAACATCCATTAAGATCTATAGGTGTCTCTGTATTTCTGTGCAGAACTAGTGAAGCCATTGCCTGGCTTTAAAGGGGTTCTCAAGGATTATGATAAGTCATCAATATCAGATTGGTAGAGGTCTAATACCTGATATCCCACCATTCTGCTGCTGCAGCCTCTTCGCTCCTTACCAAGCACAGCGCCGTACACTGGACGTGCTTGGTGTTGAAGTTCAGCCTCATTCACTTGAATAGTACTGAGTAGTAAACAGACCATGTGGTAGATGATCATCATGCCACTGGTTAGTGAAGTGGAAGTGTTGCTCACACAGGGGGCGCTGTCATTTCCATCAGCTGATCTGTGGGGGCTCAAGGTCTCCGACCAGCACCAATCTAATATTTTTGACTCATTCTAATCCCTCGTTCACATCTGCGTTTGGTAATCCGGTCGGGGAGCCAGCATGGGGACCCCACCGAACGGACTACCGAACGCACTGGCAAGCGGTGTGCAGTGAAAACCCACAAACCCCATAGACTAAAATAATGCGGACATGAAAGTAGATCACAAAGTACTTTTCTGTCTGCATGTTCCGTGCAGAGAGCACACGGACCCCATTTTTAGTCTGTGGGGTCCGTGGGCTTTCACTGCACACCGCTTGCCAATGCGTTTAGTATTCCATTCGGGGAGGGGGGGGGGAGGAAAGTTTTGTGGGAAATAAAGCTGTTGTACCACCATCTCACAAGCAGATGGAATCAGACACATGAAACCATTGCCATCCCCTCGCCCACAATATTTTTCTATCTCCCCCTCATAAACCTGCTTTAATCTACCATTGAGAAGAATATAAATAAAGTCTGCGCCCAGCACTGGAGAAATCAAGTAATGCTTCAATGATACACAAATCCCACGGACTTGTCCAGGCATCACATTGTGAGGAGGCTGCTAGAGGCACCAGGGTGGTCTAGGCAGGACTAGGGTGGTCTGGGCAGGAATGGCATCTACTGGGGTCAGCAGGGGATTTACTGACATCTGCCGAGCACATAGGACTGAGAAGGACTGCGGTTGTCACCCGGTGTATTCCTGGATTGTTCCTGGATATTTTAGAATTCAGAAATCTACAAAACATTTCAGTGGAACCGGAGAGAATCCACATGAGGCATTATGCTTTTTACTGGAGTTGTCCGCTATTTCTATTAAGTTCTGCACGGAGGATCAGAAGTCACGCAGGGTCGCAGGGGTCAGCACCATTCTTCTATCCCACAGAAATTCATAGCAATCTCATTGGCACTCTTGAGACGGTCATGAATTTCTGCAGGACTTGATGACTATCACCTCACACCACATAAGGGAGTGAAGGTAATATACAGGTAATATACTCTCCTACAAGCTCGCTCCTATAGAATAATAAGTTCCCTGTTACAGTAATGGGCGCCCAGGTCGCAGCTCCCTCATGTGCCGTGAGATTGGACTCTACATCTTTAAGGTTTTCTCCTTATAATGAATAACATGAGGACATGAATGCTCAAGTAGAAGCAATGCCTGAGCGTCCATGACCCACACGCTGCCTACTACAGCCCACACACTGCACAACCATGTAAGTGTATTATCTAGTGCGTGACATCCCATAATCTATATATAAAATACAGAGGAGACCTGATATCATCACCGTAACACACGGTATAGAAACATCCTGTTCTGAGATGTCACACTGCCCCCTGCCTGCCATCTGTGGGATGCATACACAGTTAGACACTTGGGAAGAATATGCAAATCTGTCTTCCATGATGTAATTAGGAAGACAATGCCTCAGTCATGCAGCCCAATAGAGGGCGCTCCCTTTAACATCATGCCGACCTTCCCAGAGGCCTTTGCTGAAATGATGTGGGATTTTACCAAGTCTCTCAACCGAGGACAGCTGTTTCAATCTGATTGGATCTCTTCAGCCCGGCGCAGAGAAGACTGACTTGGCAGAGGTGAGAGGCTTGTAGACAGGGTTAAGGGGATATCGTCACTCTTTAGGGAGAGACCACCATTTAGGTGTGTGGAGTCTAAGTCATTTTGCGATCCACTGTGCAAAGAAACATGGGAAGAATATGCAAATCTGTCTTTGATGTTGTAATTAGGAAGACAGCGCCTCAGTCATGCAGCCCAATAGAGGGCGCTCCCTTTAACATTATGCATATTCTTTCCATGTTCCCTTGCACAGTGGAGCGCAAAATGGCTTAATAAGACTCCACACACCTAAATGGTGGTCTCTCCCTAAGGAGTGACAATATCCCCTTAACCCAGTTAGACACCAGAATGGAGAAGCGTAACGTAGGTTTCCTCTGGCGTTAATCCAGTCGGTGGCGCTGCCCCAGCTCCGGGGGTCACCTCCAGTTTTTAGTTGTTTTTTTTAAACTGTAATTTTTATTCAAAATTTTTTGTATCCAGATCAAACAGGAATCAAATAGAAACCAGACGTCAAACAATCAAATAAAAGAAACATATATACATAAACAAAAAAATATAAGAAACGGGGAAGAAGGGAGAAGGGGGAGGAGGGGAGGAAGGAGTCAAAAACCCTGAAGGATACAATAAGAATCCCAGGGAGACCGAACAGCCTAAAAGGCATTGAGGGATGCAGCGAGGAATTTCATGCTACGCACGGACTTCATCCTGGCTGTAAGATCAGAGTCTGAGGGGGGAAGCGCCGCTTTCAGTGAAGAGCTATGAGGGTTTTAGCGGATGTACAAAGATAAAGAAACAACTTCGATGTCTTTTTGCCCAAATGTGCAGGGGGGAGATTAAGCAAATAAACAAGGGGATCTAGTGTGACACCCTGGAGGAAAAGGGTGTCAGTAATGGACTGGACAGCAGACCAAAATGGGCAGATACATGAGCAGTCCCAAAAGATGTGATATAACGACCCGATTTCCGTCTGAAACCGCCAACTTCCAGTGACTTAATATTAGTCCACGTGAAACCAGGCAGGTTGTGGTTAAGCATGTATTTAGGAGAGGCAGATACAGCTAATGCAACAAATACCATGGCGGATGGCCCAACAGACCGCACAGCTAGCCTGCCCACCGTCAAAGCACCGCCACCTACTGGATACACAACAGAGACAAAAATGGCACAAACATCATTCCTTAGTGAGACGACGTCTTACCATTGTCTGGTCTACCATCATGGACACTACACTTAGGTTCTAAGACATCGGGATGTTCCTGCTTTGTATCTCCTTTTCCCATGTCTTTTAGCAGGAGGTTCCTGAATTTTTGGTTAAAAGGTCCAGAGTATGAGAGGAAAGCGCTCGCCATGAGGACATCGCTCGTGAACCTGGAGCATACACATACAAGAACATCAGTAAAGAAGAAAAAAAAGTCAGGAAATTTACTGGTGGAAACATTCTCAGTTCTTGATTAACCCCGTGTGGTCACATCTCAGAAAGTGCATCAATAGTGCTGAGATCAGCAGGTCCGTGGAATCATTGGCACAATAATAAAAGCAGCATTTGGAGTGTAATTTTACACGTGTAAAAAATTTGCACGCGTATTTTGGAGCGTGTAAAAAAACCGCTTCCGTAAACACTCCAAAAAACGCTCCGTAAACGCTACTGAAACGCCACGTGTAAAAAAAAAGGTTCCAAAATACGCATGTAAATTTTTTACACGTGTAAAATTACACTCCAAAATACACTCCATTTTACTTCGTGTGAATGCACCCGAAGGCCACATATTGCAGGAACACAGCAGAAAATGCAACTTGAAAAAATTGACCTTGTACTTTTTATTGCATTTTGCTGCCTGTGTGCTGTGGATGTTCAGCAGATTTTTTTCCTGTTTTTAAAGCCCCCATAAAATTCTTTGGAGAAAACTGTATAAGATTTGCAGCTAAAATGAACAGGCTGTGGTTTTCAAAAACTAACAAAGTGAAATTCCCAAAGAGTTTTTCTGTAGGGAATAAATGGGATTAAATGAAATCTCATCCACTTTGCTGACACTATACAACATGGGGTTTATCACTCTTACATTGTCATCACATGTGTCCTTAGCCATAAAGTAGAAAATATAACAGCACCTTAGTCTTGTCAACTTTGTCTGTGTGAGGTCCCATTGCTGGTGGTGCTGAGTCTAGTGCCACCTATAGGTAACTGCTGTACCTGCAGGTGATACTTAGCAGACATTCTCTTCGTTCTGGCGAGCGATGCCTGTACGACTCCCTATACCAACCTCATCGGGTCACTAATATATCCCCAAGGTAAAATGTCCGGCAGTGTTATCCTTGGAGAGAGCCACGTTCTTTTTTTCATTTGGCACAAGGATTCACTAGATTGCAGTACATATATATATATATATATATATATATATATATATATATATATACTCACCGGCCACTTTATTAGGTACACCATGCTAGTAACGGGTTGGACCCCCTTTTGCCTTCAGAACTGCCTTAATTCTTCGTGGCATAGATACAACAAGGTGCTGGAAGCATTCCTCAGAGATTTTGGTCCATATTGACATGATGGCATCACACAGTTGCCGCAGATTTGTCGGCTGCACATCCATGATGCGAATCTCCCGTTCCACCACATCCCAAAGATGCTCTATTGGATTGAGATCTGGTGACTGTGGAGGCCATTGGAGTACAGTGAACTCATTGTCATGTTCAAGAAACCAGTCTGAGATGATTCCAGCTTTATGACATGGCGCATTATCCTGCTGAAAGTAGCCATCAGATGTTGGGTACATTGTGGTCATAAAGGGATGGACATGGTCAGCAACAATACTCAGGTAGGCTTTGGCGTTGCAACGATGCTCAATTGGTACCAAGGGGCCCAAAGAGTGCCAAGAAAATATTCCCCACACCATGACACCACCACCACCAGCCTGAACCGTTACCGATACAAGGCAGGATGGATCCATGCTTTCATGTTGTTGACGCCAAATTCTGACCCTACCATCCGAATGTCGTAGCAGAAATCGAGACTCATCAGACCAGGCAACGTTTTTCCAATCTTCAATTGTCCAATTTCGATGAGCTTGTGCAAATTGTAGCCTCAGTTTCCTGTTCTTAGCTGAAAGGAGTGGCACCCGTTGTGGTCTTCTGCTGCTGTAGCCCATCTGCCTCAAAGTTCGACGTACTGTGCGGCGTTCAGAGATGCTCTTCTGGCTACCTTGGTTGTAACGGGTGGCTATTTGAGTCACTGTTGCCTTTCTATCAGCTCGAACCAGTCTGGCCATTCTCCTCTGACCTCTGGCATCAACAACGCATTTCCGCCCACAGAACTGCCGCTCACTGGATGTTTTTTCTTTTTCGGACCATTCTCTGTAAACCCTAGAGATGGTTGTGCGTGAAAATCCCAGTAGATCAGCAGTTTCTGAAATACTCAGACCAGCCCTTCTGGCACCAACAACCATGCCACGTTCAAAGGCACTCAAATCACCTTTCTTCCCCATACTGATGCTCGGTTTGAACTGCAGGAGATTGTCTTGACCATGTTTACATGCCTAAATGCACTGAGTTGCCGCCATGTGATTGGCTGATTAGAAATTAAGTGTTAACGAGCAGTTGGACAGGTGTACCTAATAAAGTGGCCGGTGAGTGTATATATATATATATATATATATATATATATATATATATATATTGTATATATACTGTATATACATATATATATATATATATATATATATATTATAAGCCATTTTCCGCCGTGTGAACATACCCTTAGTCTCCACAGGATTTTATACATTCTCACAATTTCAGGGCACATCTATAGACAGAAATTCTGCAAAGAATCTGTGGCATAATCCATGCTCCAGTTCCACACAGATTCGCAGCAGATGTTGCCGTGGAATTCACTCTATGCAGCATAAAATTGACAAGTTGGGCATTTAATATTTGCAGCATTGGTCAATGTCTGCTACAGATTTTTTTTTCGGCAGTGCGTGGATGAAATTTGTAGGTTCTGAATTAGACAATGAATTAACCACAGGAAAATACAGATGGGAAATCCACTGCATATCTATCTTGTGCATAGCACGGTTACTGTATATGTGTTAACGTAAGTAAGACAATGTTTCTAATAGTTATATGTCCTTTAGTGTGTATGTAGTCTCATATTCTCTTGCATAAATCAGTAGAAAATAAGAATAATTGAAGCCTTGTAATATATCATATTCAGGGAAGTTCCATCCACTTCACCTCCCTTCTGCCTGGGTCTCCCCTCTCCCTGCCTGCACAATCTTGGTAAGTATCAGCCACCACTTAGTACAACACAATGAATACTGAACAGAGAGGAGGAGGAAGAGGGGGCTCTCGTTGCTATCTCAGTGCCTAGCAAGGGTCCATTCACACAGAGTTTTTTGGTGCTCATTTTGACGCTGAATCTGCGTCAGAATTCACATGGATCCTGACGCAGATTCAGCTCTATGTGAATGGACCCTAAAAATAATGCTATGAGAGGGGAGGAGGAACAGCTGACTGGGTCACAGTACAGGTCTCCAGCTCCATATCAGAAGGGTCCAGATGCTCAGAGCAGTCATAGACAAATTATACATACATATATATATATATATATATATATATATATATATATATACACATTCCTTAGGCTATGATGAAGAGCACCCTCGGCTCAGAACATATAGGACACAACACGGAGCAGAATCTACCTGTTAATCTGAGTCTGACATGCTTTGCTTTGTTCGGCCCATCCATTCTTCTCTCCGCTGAGCCCACTGATAAGGGTCGATGCTGATTCCAGGTTCTTTCTGCACAGTTCAGCCTCACTGAGGAACTTCTGGGGAAATAAAACATGTGCACATTTCACTATAACCACTTGCCTTTCTTATATACCATTTCACAGGTGTTTAGAAATGAGGAGTAAGCACCTTCACAAGCCATGTCAGCAGATTTATCCTTCTATTAGCTGAAGTAAAGAAACCCTAAAAAAGACATAACACTCCCAAGGAATCTTTAGTACCGTCCTCCACTTCCAGGAAGCTGCGGCAGGTAATTCATTGTGTAATTTACTTTCTTGCAGTGACTGTCTGACTGTTTTGCCAGCCATCATGACAAGCATCCCCTACTGTAAGTGTCCGGGGCCTCTAGCAGCATATATTATAAGGTAGCTACCCAACGAGTACATTTCCAGCCTTGTAACAGGCCACATTAGACAATCTCCCGCTGCTTCTGAGTGTTTGACACTGGTCTGTGCACAACAGGGTAAGTCTTTGACAGGGTTCAGGGATTTGTGAGGGTTCTGTGTCTAAATGTAGCAAGTAGTTCTCTTTCTATATAAGGAAGGAAAGCTGTGTCTCTAGTGCCATCTGTTGGAAGGCAACTAATCTGAAAGTCAATGTCTGACTCTTAAATAAAGCCTTAAAGGAGAGAACTTACACTGGATTCACACCAGCATTGGGCACACCGTTCTCAGGTTTCCGTCTTCTGCATGCAGAAGACAGAAACCTGTCATGCCGAGTCCGGCCGTGAGCGCTGGTAAGCGTTTTATGCTCTCCGTGGCGAAACTGTTTTTTTTTTTAACTGGACACAGAGTACTGCATGTCCAACTCTGTATCCGGTTTAAAGAAACCAGTTTTGCCACGGAGAGCATAAAATGCTCACCGGCAGACACTTTTCAAACCCACTCAAATGAATGGGTTTGGAAAGATGCCTGCAGGTTTCCGTCTCCTGTCCTGTTTTGTGAAAGAAACGGAAACCTGCAGAACGGACTCCCGGGCGCAGATGTGAACGAGCCCTAACAGCAAAGTCTGCAGGTGGAATATAACACAGGCAGGAAGGATTGGTGTGTGTATACAGGAGAGGAGATCCCTCATGGGCTGTAAGCATTGATACATGAGAGCTAATGAAAAAAGCAGCGTCCTGGACACGGACCCCACACCCAGCATGTAGATACTGTTGTGCTCACCAGTTTTGCGAGCCCGGCCCCATCATATGCGGCCTGCGCCTTCTCCAGCTCTGCTTGTTTTTCTTGCAGCTTCTGCTGTAACTTTGACAATTCACGATTAGTGACTTCTAAGCGGTGACTCTTCTTGACCAGACCTGCCTGGAATAAATAGAAATCTCATGCATTAAACGTCTGCCAACCTCTGCTTCTTATTAATAGAGACTGCACTGAGTGATATATGACAAGTGCAAAGCCCAATATGAGGCATCGATTGCTTCACTCATGGAGCAGAAGGAGAATAGTTGATAGCAGATTACACACATATCAGTACAAGGAGTCTGCGCAGCGCTCCACATGCTGGAGGAAACTCCGAGAACTGAATGTCTATACACAGATTAAACCCCTTAATGCTGCCGCAGTAAACACATAATGCATAGTTAACATACCTGGTGCACTCCTTTTAACCCCTACTTGTCCTGACTGTAATAGTACATTGGGGCAAGAAAGTTGTTAGAGCAAAGACTGTGTAAATTACAGGATCTAAACATAAGGAAGAAGGCAGAAGTGTGAATTCAGCTCTGGAGAGAAATACGGATCATATAGATGTAACAAAGATTAACATGACTAATAATCTATTACCAACACCGTGTCATCTCGACATTTTCAATATACTGATAAACTCTGCGACATGTGTACCTCAGGATCACCAGGGGATAAGAGGTGTCTTATACAGCAGGACTTCCTTGTTGACGTTATAGAAAGCTGCCATAGTCCGTGTCCAAGACAGGAGACCGCCAATATTACCACACCACTACCAGGCACTTTCCATGGTGTAATCTTCCATCCGGAAATATGGCTGCAGTAATTCCACCTATCACCTTATTAACAGAGTCCTTGGGGAACTGGTAAAGGGAGCAGAGGAATCCAGAAGTGCTCAGGAGCTGCGGACACATCCATCTATGGTTATTCACTATAAGAAACTTTTACAATCACAGCAAATGAACTACATAAATTGGGGAATGTTCACACATGAATGGTAATATGTACAGTCTGTTCTACTCTAAACATATCTATTTAATATCACCAATTTCTACACAAAAAGTGAATAGTGATCTTTCCTGGTGCGGTGATGATTCACATGTACAGCTCTCTCCATACAAACCTATGGAAAGGATAGAATCGGTGCCGCCATCTTTTCATCCAACTGCCCCTTGTGGATTGGAGACCCCGTACTCTGGATGTGGCCCCATGTGGACTCCCCGAACGGATTACCAAAGGTAGATATGAATGAAGGGTCAGTAATACTAGCATACGATGCCTCTAACACCACACAGTGGTAGGATTACCTTCACAGACTGTCCCCAGGAGGGTTTACAGCAGGGTTTTTTCAGGGTCCATGACAACTGGATCAAGTCTCTTTTGTAACAACACGAGGCAGAAATCCATAATCCTCATGGTCAAATGTGGCAGCTTTGCAAGCTTCTGAATCGAAGAAATATCTACCAGTTTGATTGACTTTAAAAAAACAAACAAAAAAACAACACACACACTGTCATTAAAAATGATGTAACAGGAAAGAGCAAGAATGGCTGGAAGATTGTGAATAACAGATTAAAGGGTTAATAAAGAACAGAACATTTGCTAGAACACTGAAGGGGGAAATGCCTGGCTGGCTGTTTGCTGGGGTGATGGGAGCAGGGCCCTGGCCGATCAGCTGATCCCTGTGGCTGCCATATTACTGAAGGAGTTGTCTCTTATGTAACAGCCCCTATAACTCAGCAGCACAGGAGTCACAGATATGTCAGGGATGAAGCAATCTAAACCCATTCCCAGTGTACTGAAACAGCAAATAGTACAGGACCAGAAACAGAAAGCTCCGTCCGCTATATAGCAGCCCAGCGCCTTCCCCGCAGCTCACTTTACACTGACTTCAATGGGAGCTGAGCTGCAGTAAAGGTGTCGGCCCTATCGATCATATACTTATGGCCATAACAGAAAAAAAACTACCAGACAACCCTTTAAATGACCGCTGTTCAGTATATTGTATTCACTGGATTTATAGATATCGCTGCATTTAGCCACTAGATGGCAGAGTCACATCAGCTTTCTCTATCCACGTGAAGGGTCTCACCCAGATTTGGGTCCTTCTATTTCTCACATTTAATGTGGCTTTTGAATCCTTTAGTCTTTAATCCTGTAGCCTCCAGGTTACTTTCCACTATAAATTTCTCTCTTTCGATCTCCTCCGCAATTCTCTGGGCTTTGTCTCTGAGCCGCTGCATTTCATTTTTCACTTTAGCTATTGCCTGCGCCACTTTAGTCACTTCTGCCAAAACCTGCGGGTAACAAGCAGCAATACAGAGTATAAATGAGCACTGGGCAGGAGGCAAAACTTTAAGAAGGATCTGTCAGCGCTCCTGACATGTCTGGGTTAATGATAATGTACATTCTCCACGATATATCAATGCTGGAGTATGTTTTTCCGTAAATGTATACAGTGCTGTAACTCAGTTATTCTTCTTGGACTTTTATGAATAAAATAAAGCTATGGTTCACAGAAAAATCTCTAACTATGGAGAAATCCCAATGATACTCATTGCTACAAATGTCATTCAATAAAATAAAATATGTCTCAAAAATGAATAAGAAAACTTGATTAATTCAGGAGAGAAATGAAAAAATGTAAAAACATTAAAAGAAAAGAGAATTCACAGCTCACAAAATACAAGGTGTATTCACATATGGTATATATATAATCCTCCTCCTTTCTTATAATGCTTTCACATTTTTTTTGTAACTGTGTGATCTGTTTCGTGTGTTAATAAAGTTTTGTTCTTACTTATTAATTTTTGAGACTTTTATGTATTTTATTGGTTGAAATGTAAGACTAAAGTTCTAGGAATTCTAAAACAAAGTGGCCATTTTATCTATTTACTAACATAGACATGTCAGGAGAGGGTCCAGAGAGTGTCAGTAATGTCATGGCCGAGCCCCTGCTGTCATCTGCACGAGCACTTACCTTGTCAGTGTTGTCGGATGCCATTTCTCCTTCACTGTCAGCTCCTCCGATAACTTTCTCGTACATTCACCGGCTTCCATCAGTTTATGGAGACCTGAGAAATGGGAAATGAAGGGAAACATTATTCACATAGGAGTGGACCAAAGATGGAGGTCTCATCCTCACAATATATCTACATACACATAAACCCTGTTCACACTGCACATAAGCTTCCCCAGATGTCTTATGGTGTATATGTAATGTCCCGGTGCTGCTTGTCCAATTCCCTTTAATAGTCCTTGCAGACCAAGATGGTATGGACATTTGCATATAAGGTAAAGATTTTACTCCACATTCATTCCTGCATTTCTATTTTTCCAGAGCCAGCACACAGGGGGTCTATTAATGCGCCATCTTGTGGATGTTTTTGTGAACTACACCTGCCTATACTTTGCCATTGTAATTTGAGTTGTCAGTGTGAAGGTGTGTCCATTATAATCAGGTGGCCTTCAGGATCAATCAAGCTCCCTTGATTTGGCCTGGAGGAGGGGTCGAGTTACAACCCCCTCTAGGGGGGTTGGGAACTTTGCTTTGGGTCCTTTGTGTAGACACAGCCAGCAGACTGAGCACGTGGAGAGCTGAAAAATGGCAGCGAGCTCTCACAGCCCTGCAAGCAGAGATGTCTCTTCCTCTGTACTCAAGATCCTTCTCAGAGAGTGTTTTCCTCTGAAGCTCCAATCTTACAAGCACTAAAGTTGACGGACCTGCCTATCCATACATCTGAGACGTCTACACGTATCTCCCTATCCAAGTAAGTCTTTGGGACAAATCTATATTTAAGAAGCCCATAGCTAGTCTGGCAGAAATCGAGGGTCGCCCGCTCCTGACAAATTGCATTTGCTATTCTACATACGTGTACCCAGTTGTTGAGAACTAACCCCCTGGATACAGGCCGTCTTTACAAGTATATACAAGTTAACTACCCAAGCAACTACTATCCAAAGCATTCTGTCCCATCCTCTGCTAATTGGACACTACCTACAAAGATTGCTGTATTGTATGTGAAGAATTCCCCCATATGTACATTTGTATTACTTTGTCCTGCTAGTAAAAAGAGCAACGATTACCCCCGAAGCCTGGTTGTCTGTTGTCATTGTCAGATATCCGAGTGGGGGTGGGTAGTCGGGGACATGAAAAAGGAAATTTTGTGCACATTCGGGACCCAGGGACCCCCTGAAAGCCAGCCACATCCGATATATTACCCGTGATACCAGCCCTGGCCTTCCTGAGTGTTGCATATACATGAGAGGAACCAGTGAAAGACAGAAGAGATGAAGAAGACGAATGAAGACAATCCCCGGGATCAGGACCACATAGTGGAGACACATATGACACACTTGGTTTTTTGCAAGAAAAGGTGGCGTGACCTAATGGAGATCCTTTTTATGATATTTACTGTTTGCTCCTTGGATTCAGCTTAAAAGAGCCCTGGAGAATTGGAGGAGAAGATGGGATACTGGGTGGAGGTCACAATGAGTGGAGTAACTGGGGACAGCTGAGAAGCTGCAGCTTTTGGCTCCGGTAGTTTGGTGCATGAGGCGTGATAACATGCCTGCCAGCCATGAAGCACAATTGGAGAGAACAGAGGTGTCTCCCATGGGAATAGCATTGGAGGGAGACAGGAAGGTAGCAGAAGCAGCTGGATGTGGCTGCTTGTGCTGGCAAAGCTCAGTCTGCAGGTCCTGTGTCAGCGCTGGCAGAGTACTGCCCAGCTCCGAACTGGCATCACTTGCAGAAGACTGTCAGCTGTCACACAGGAGGAGGAAGAAATTGGAGATCGCACATCGAGTGCCTGAACTGCAAATGAACCCCCAGGGCACTCCTAAAGCAAGTTGAAGCCATTTTCCTTTCCCATGACTTTTCTGCACAAAGTGCACATAGCACAAAGAAAGCGCACCTAAACTAACTTACACATGCACAACATTTAACAAGGACGTGCGCCAACATCATAAATCAGCACCACAGTAAACCTAGGCAAAAGGGGGATTTTTATACTCATCGTAAAATCCTTTTCTCAATGTTTTCACTGGGGGACATAGTGGGGTATTAGCCCGGCCACTGGGAGACTTGTCACCAGGAGAATAAAAGTCTGATCGATCTGCGGGCAGTACCCCGCTACCAGATACTGTGCTAGTAAGTTATACCGCAGCAGTATGAGAGAGAGACACAAAATAAGGGAAAAAAGGAACATGCAACCAACAGCAACTAACATGTCCTGAACCCAAAAAGAACCAAAGAACCGATTGGACAGGAACGAATGTAATAAGTGTGGGATCTGTGTCCCCCAGCGTTAAGGAAAGGATTTTATGGAGAGTACAAAAATCCCTCTTTCTCGCCAAATTTTCACTGGGGGACACCATGGGATGTCCCAAAGCAGTCCCAGAGGGTGGGAAATACACAGCCATGAGAATTAGCTAGCGCACAGCTGCCTGCAGCTTACAAAATGGGTTGTCGGTCAAAGTCCTGAATGCCTGACTAATCTGCCCAGTTAACCTCATCTGGGTGAAACCTTTATGGGGTCTGTAAGTGCCCTCATCAGACAAGGCTCTTATCACACCATGTAAGGTCACGTCCTGCCAAATGTATAGACAGATGGACACAATTATTACCATTATAGAACATATAACACACCGCACATATTTAGCGTCTTTGTCACCATCACCCATGATGTAAGTGACGTGTACCTTGATGAGATGTGTCACTGCATCCCTGAAAAACACCAGATCGACGGCTGATCCTTCCATTGTGTCGTTAAGTTCTTTCTGAAATTTCTTCAGAAGTTCAAAACTGAGAACTTAAAATAAAATTAAAAAAAATGTTCATGGTGAGGAGAGTCTCGTCCTGGAGCTGCAGCATCCACTACTGTATATCCCTCTCTTTACCATCTCGTATAATCTTGGAGCTTCAGGTACGACGTCTTCTGACTCTTCTCCTGTACCATATGCAACATCCCTCAGAAAATCCACAAATAGAAATCACTTTGCACTTCTGACACCCATTGTGAATCCACATGTTCTGCTTTAACGTGGGCAAGAGAGTCATCAAACCAACTGTGATCTTCCTGACACACAAACCTGAAACACAAGGTGTGATGTTACTGCAGGTATCCGAGCATCCTTATTGTAAGACCAGGTGTACATATGTCCAGCCAACAAAATAGGGAAAGGGAAAGGAAAAGCACAGCCCACTTACGATTACTCCAGTATCTGCAATGATTCATGGTTACACTGTCGATCCGGGACGACTTTGCATGGACTTTAAAAACCCCATTGGCTTTGGGGCAAAATGACAATTGAATAGATGAAATCCAGCAAAGGACCGATTCTGGTATTCATCTATTCTATGTGTTCATATACCTGGGGCCAGGTGTGATTTGTGCAGTATAAGGTCATTAAAACACCCAGTAAAGTAAAGCAGCCGCCATAGCCACTGAGTCTTTGCTGTATTACAAAGAGGAGACCTGAAGCTAATGAGTGGACTGTTTTATGTAATACCCCCCTGAAGGCCACTGGGACCTCCTTAGGCCAATCCCGCTGCTCCTGTACCTTTCCTGGGGCAGGATGACTCCCACAGGGTGAGATTGCAAGAGCCATTTTGTTCCTACGACAGCCAGGAGACAAATGAAGGCCAAACCTTTCATAGGAATATAACTCTTACATATACTGTATAACAAATAGCGAAACTCCTATAGACTGTAATACAGTTGTAGATTCAAGTTCTCTAGGGGAAATAGAAAAAACGTTTTTAAAAATATATATAGAAAAAACAAAAAGTTTTCAGGCCCGAGATATTTAACTTCTGAAACCTAAAGATAAAATAAAAGAAACAGAAGTGGGAATTGTGCACTACCTCAGTATAGCAGAATCCAATGATACAGTCTCAGATGTCACCTGTGTATAGTATAGTGCACTACATAATATAATGATAACATACCATTCACACTGACCTACAGGATGAACGCACTGATACAGCTAAGGGAGCGTTCACACTACCGTCATTGTCGGACAGGCAGTATCCACTGCTAGTTTCCATTCAAAATCTTACACGGACATTAGCAGCGGACACTAGCTGTGTCCGTGACATTTTTCATTCATTTAAATGGCGATCGGGTACGTTGTTTTACACTCCGTGCCTGTCCTTAAGTCCAAAGTTCACAAAAAAAGTATGTCCAGCAACCTTTATATAAAATATAACTTTGAATTATGTTCCTGGAGCATGTAAGATGTTTCATTTTTATTCATTGCCTAAGTAAAAGTTATATTTTATATAAAGGTTGCTGGACATACTATTTTTGTGAACTTTGGACGTGTTGAAGCCATGCAGTCTGGGTTTGTCCTGTGCAACCACATTAGATCCACGATCAAGTCAGATGTAGCGGTTGTTATTGGTATTTTTTGTACCTGTCCTTAAGTGTCCGTTCCTAAAGATGTCCGACATTTCAAGCGGACAGCAAAACCCGACATGTAGGTTTTTTCTGTCCGCTTGAAAAGTCGGAATCTTTACGAATGTACACTTAAGGACAGGCACGGAGTGTAAAAAAACGTACCAGATCGTCATTTAAATGAATGAAAGATGTCACGGACACAGTTAGTGTCCGCTGCTAATGTCCGTGCAAAATTTTGAACGGACACTAGCAGCAGGCACTGCCTATCGGACACAGACGGTAGAGTGAACACCCCCTAAAGTGTGGGCCAGAGAATCCTTCTAATTTACACCCATTAAAAAAAAATATATATTTACCCATATGCCTGGGGCAGTCATGTGACTGCCCCAGGTGCATTTTCTGATTTCCTGATGATGTCCCGTTTTGGCGTTTCGGCCACCAGTACTACTCTTTCACCCCCACCCCCCAACGATGATTTCCTCTTCTTCATCTGGTCATCGCATCCTTCACCAGGGAGCTGGACCCGGTGCAATAGAACGCCAGCAGAAGCAGCGTTCAATTGCGCATGTGTGGCTTCTGCCGGCTTTCGGTCGCGTAGGATCCAAGGTGTGGACCAAAGAGGACAGTGGCACCTCATCTCCAGGATAGGTAAGTATGATGGGGTGGGCTGGGGGTTGGGGGACTGAGTTAGTTAGATAGATAGGTAGGTGGGGCTAGAAATGGACTAGCTAGGGTGCAGGGGGCAGAAGTGAGAGGGGGGATCTAAGTGAACTGCAATGCATCATGGTAGTTGTAGACTAAGACAGCATGAAGTTGCCCATATAAACAAATGCCGAGAACTCAAGAGAAAGCCATAAATAACTCAAAACACTCCTAAAGATATTTGGGTATACGTATTAACCCTTTGATAGCACTAACAGACCTTTTTAAAAAATAATTTTTTTGCCTGGAAAACCCCTTTTAGGTTAGGCGAGTTTGTTGGCCAATAAAGCACAGTGATACTGTGGTTATTAAACCAGGTATTGGTACTTTTGGCAGTGTGGACAGGTGCCAAGTCCTGTTGGAACATGAAATTTCCATCTCCAAAAAGCTTGTCGGCAGAATTAAAAACTTCACAGTGGCCCATACACAGTATTATATACTCCACAGTGACCTCCACACAATATTATATGCTCCACAGTGGTTCCACATAGTATTAGATGCTCCACAGTTACCACCACACTGTATTATATGCTCTACATTGTGCCCCACAGCATTATATGCTCCACACTGGCACCTTGGTCCTCTTCTGCCTGGTGGCTGGCTGGAAGAGCCCTGGAGTGGATGCCAAACCCAGGAGGGGTGAGTATAAGTATTTTTTATTTTTAGTCTCTTACCTTGGACTGGCATCTATTGGAAAGCATTGTGTGGAGGCCAGGAAAGGTGGTGTTATGAAGTGGAGTTCCAAGTCAAAAGTTTATTGAGGGGCCCAGTCTATTCCAGTTACACCCCTGGTGTAGAAGTAAGTTTAAGTAGTGCAGTGATGCACATCGTATGGCGGGTAAGCAGTATGGCATTGTTAATACCTGTAGCTGCGTTGTATCGGTACAGCTGATCTGCAAGGGTCCTGGCGGTGGGCCCCTAGAAACAATTCCACTGGTAAGCCCTAGGTATCCAAGTCTGATACTGTTTCAGTTGCAGCACTACCAACATGGACAGCCATGTGGCCAAATGTATAAGTACATACATCACATAGGGCCGGGCCCTTTTCCAATAACAGCTCTATCCACAGGCATCAGAGATTAGTGCCGATTTCTTCTGCTGGAGGTGTATAGCAGAGATAATAGTTGGGGTACCAGGCTTTCCCCGACCTCTATCAAGGTACTGTAGGGCCCCATCTACAGGTGGCTGCAGGCACCTGACCCCTCCGGTCCTGTTCACGGTCACACCCCCAATGACCATGATAGTTATGCCACCAGTACACCATTAAAGGCAAACCATTGATATGCTGGAACATATATTTTTTATCAATTCTTCATTTATAACATAGCAGTTACAGAATACAGAAACAATATAGAGAGCTAGACAATAACTACAAAGAATGAGGCTATGTACAGCATCCCAGATCAGATATTTTTCTAAAATTTTTAAATAAAGAGACATGTGGGAATTAGGGAAACTTAGGAGAGGAGTAAACAAAGGGAGGGGGGAGTAAATGGCAAACTGCGAGTATACCGTAACGCAATAACCATAATTTGCATAGAAATGTACGACACAAAAGTCAAACAAATGCGAGCTCAAAGAAAGTTTACCAACAATACAGATAGTGCAGGACATCAATATCAATTCCACAGACAAATTTGGCAAGTAACACTAGCCAATGTGGACGGGCAAATGAGGTGGGAGCAGGAAAGGGAGGTCTAGGTGCTGTGAGGCGGGCAGTCATGGTGTGAGGTGGTCATGTCTCAGAGGTCAATTTCTCTGTAGAGAAGTAAAGGGGAGTCTAAGCTCAGTTGGATGATCATTGTTGGTAGGTTAACCATGGGGACCAAGTTTGAAGAAATTTATCTCTAGAGAGAGAGCACCGGCTCGTGAGTTCCAGAAATCTGTATATTTCGTTAATCTTTGCAATCCATTCTGCTTTTGAGAGTGGTTCAGGTTGTAACCATTTGAGCGGTATCAAAAGCTTGGCAGCAGAGATTAAGTGAGCCACTAGAATCTTCCTAGAGGGTCTCACGTATTGACCAGGTAGTCCTAACTCTAGTAAAATATTTTAGAGACTTCTTTCCCAATTGTACTGATATGATCTGCCGGCTTCATTGTGTCCTATTGCTACATAGTTCTTATTTTGTGCGTTATGTAACTGATATGTTGTGGTTTTATGTTGTTGTTTTTTTTAATAAAGATACAATGTTCAAAGAAAAAAAAATCTGCAGATGTCATGGAATGTTGTGGATTGTTAGCTCTGCAGAACAGTATGACATCATGCACACTATATAGGGGGCGCCGCGCTGACATTCCTTTGAGGGTTACAGTTGATGCTGTAGAGATTGGAGAGTTGGTGCGAGTGCAAAAAAAAAATGAATATGGACGATACTGAAGACTATCCAGATGAAGCTTGGATACAGATGGTGAGGAATGCCAAGCCAGTATTCAGGCCATTTCAGTACCGAGAGGTGTCCTGTTGGCCTAATCTGGACACGTTCATTATAGAGGAGGAGGAAGAAGAAGCGGAGGAGATGGAGGATATAAAGGAGAATGGAGTAAACATCAGTGGCCCAATAACATCCCAAGATTGGCCTTATCCTGTAATACACGAGGAACAGAACATCATAAACACACAACCATGTGCCATAAGTGCTGCAAGTGAAGCCAAGGAAGAACAACTGACTCCTGAAGGTGAACTGGACTGGTGGCTCCCAAAGTGTGTGCAGGCCTGGACAGCATTATCATGGAGGACAATTTTCTGCTGCTGATACATCAAGGCACCGGAGTAAGACACACAGAACACCCCTGGACTTCCAGACCCACCTGGCTGAATATATCATCTCAAACATCCTTGCACTTATGGTTTATTATATGTTATAAAAATAAATGTGTTCTCTTGTTTTCACTTCCTGTGTTTTCTGACTGGTATATTATAGGGAAATCAGCGCTGGGGTCCGGGTTTCTTATCGGACCAAGAACAAGCCCTGCATAGAGTTTGTATGTTCTCACTGGGTTTACATGGGTGTCCTCCGGGTACTCCAGGTCCCTTCCACACTCCAAATACATACTGATAGGGAATTTAGGTTGTAACTCAGTGTTGACAATGGGGAGAATTTATAAAGACTGTCATTTCTTATACCAGTCTTAATAAATTAGTTCTGCTGGCACAAGATGGGTCAGATTTATTAAAAGGATTTACCCAGAAATCTATAGGATAGGAGATAACATGCAGATCAGTAGGGGCCCAACCACTAAGACCCCCACTGATCATGAGAACAGAGATAGCTATGGTCTGTTCTTTGGCTATCTCTGTTACTCCCATTGAAATTAATGGAAAAAACGAGGACAAAAGTCCCCCATTGTCCCGATCAGTGGGGGTCTCAGCGTTCGGACCTCTAGTGATCTGCTGTAGTGGGTTCAGTCTTTGCACTTCCCACACATGACCACATAATTACACACTGACTGTGGCAATGCAGTCACAGGACGGATTTCTATGGAGGCCACGGCCTGTTAGGGCTAGTTGACGGGGAGTTACATGAACTCCGCATGTACACATCTCGTCGCGGCATTCTGCTCCAGATAAGGCCCAAATGAATGGGTCGTAGCTAAACACCGCAGATGCCAAAGATAGGGCACCAGATGGAATCCGCAGCAAGATAGGGCAGCTCGCTTCTTTATTCTAATAGCTAGCGGAAAAAAGAAGTGAACGACTCCCATTGAAGTCAATGGGAACTATTTTTGGTAGCGGATTTTGAGACGGATTGCACGTCAAAATCCGCTACTAACGTCTTCGTGTGAACTAGCCAATAAAGACCTCAGGTCTGCCAGAGGAGTAACCTGATAGACTGTCTGTAAGTGCATAATGTAATTGATTCAAGGATCACAAGTTTTAGTCCTCTGGTGGGCCAGAACAAGTCACATTAACTTTATTTTAAGAAAATAACTACGGTATCTTTCTGAAGAAAAAGAAAATATATGTTTATTTTCATTGAAAAAACCTAAAACATAAATAAGGTTAAGGCCCCAGGTTGGCTGCTGACAAGGCCCAGACACTAGGGAATAGGACCCACATGACTGGGGGGAGCATTAGGAGACAAAGGGGTTAATGGAGGAAAGAGTTAGAGCGGGGGGGAGGGGTGGAGTCAGAGATATTATAGGACGTGCAGGGGGTGAATATTGGGTGATTCTGGCTAGTCTACAGACTGAAATGTCCCTCCTGCCCTCCCTGTTTTTTTGTAGATATATTAGGTGTGTTGCGGGGATTAGTAGGGTGAGACGCTTAGCGGTCAGTTCTAGGACCTCATCAGTGGTATGGGGATCCTGGGGTGCAGTGTGAAGGCCTGAGAAGTCCTCTAGTTGAGCTACGGTCCCTCGGGAGGTCAGGCTTCATGTGACTCAAGGTAAAAGGTTTACTCGAGGTGGTGTTTTGTGCCTGGGTAGATGGGGCGCTGCCTCTTGCCATTCTGTTGTTCTGTTTGTTATATTGCACTTGGAATATTTAATATATTGTTATGTGCGTCCTGGCCGTTTTCGGGAACAGAGGTAAAGAGGTCAGCTAACCATGGGTAAGGGGTCTCAGGGAGACGGTAAGTGGACACGCAGGAACTATAGTCTCCTCCCCAAGTCAAGTGAATGAGATTTTATTTCATTTAATCCACACTGTGGGAAAAAAACCTACAGAAAAGCTTTTCTAGGCTAAGGGGGCGTTCACACTACCGTCAGTGTCCGACAGGTAGTGTCCGCTCCTAGAGTCCGTTCAAAATCTGGCACGGTCATTAGGAGCGGACACTAGCTGTGTCCGTGACACTTGTCATTCATTTAAATGTCGATCGGGTGCGTTCTTTTGCACTCCTTGCCTGTCCTTCACTGTCCGCTTGTAAAAATGTCCGACTTTTCAAGCGGACAGAAAAACCCGACATGTAGGTTTTTTCTGTCCGCTTGAAAAGTCAGACATCTTTACAAGCGGACAGTGAAGGACAGGCACGGAGTGCAAAAGAACGCACCCGATCGCCATTTAAATCAATGACAAGTGTCACGGACACAGCTAGTGTCTGCTCCTAATGTCCGTGCGAGATTTTGAACGGACTCTAGGAGCGGACACTACCTGTCGGACACTGACGGTAGTGTGAACACCCCCTAAGGCCCCACGGGTCGGACCCGCAGCACTAAGGCGCTGCGGGAAGAACTACTGCGTGAACGCATTGCGGTTCTTTCCCCAGCGCTTTTAAGAGAAAGTTCACAGAGTTTTCCTTCGCGGACTTTCTCTTAACATTATATCTATGGGAAAGCCGCCGGTGGTTCCGTAGATATAATTGACATGCTGCGATTTGCAAAGCCGCAACGGCTTTGCAAATCACAGCGTGTCCGTGCTGCAATCTTCTCCGCAAAGTGGGGATGGGATTCGCATGAATACCATCCACTTTGCAGATACTGTATAATGTCACAATTTTTCCTGCAGCGTCTCCGCTGCGGACAAATCACTGCGTTTCCCGGCTAAGACCTTAAGAAGGTAGCATATTAGTTTAAGCTGTGGGATCGCCAGTGGTTTCCCTATATCTTTAATAGGACGAGGAAAAATGCAGAGAAAACGCAACAAAAAATACTCCAGAAAAAAAATGTAGCACGTTTTGGAGCTGTTCACACGGTGAGGAGGAATTCCTCTTCATTGTGCTTTGCTGTTTTCGGTCTGCTAGTTACCTGCGGTGATGGTGTGACCACGCAGGACACTGACATTCAGTCGTAGCTTTCCACTGCTGGGCCCAGATGATTGAGCCTAAAGATCAGGGAGTCTCGATTCGTGGAGCTGAATCAGCTGCAGCGTCTCCAAGGTGCTGTGATAATCACCTAAGACCTAAAAACTATCAGTGACTTCTACGATGTATAATCCTACCTTCAGATATGTGATGGGCTCATTTATCCTTCTGAACAGCTGCCTTGACCACAGTATTCGGCCGGTTACAGGGGGCATGCCTCTGACAACTGGAGGATCCTCGTTGTGATCTTCATAGAAGTGCAGGAAGTAACAGCAAGAATTATATTCTGATCAGCCAATGTCTGTGCCTAGAAACTGTTCTAAAAAAATTTTTAAAATGTTAGAAAAAATAAGAGGAACTGTCAACACTGATATTAACCACTTCAGTACCGGGCCAATTTGTGGTCCACGACCAGACACATTTTAGGTTATCTTGTATGTGCGGTTTTGAGGGCTGTAACATTTTTCTCGTATGTCTCAGTCAACTAATTTTTGCGTCTTTTTTCGGGGACACATAGGGCTTTATTTTTATGTTGTTTTTATTTTCGAATGTGTTTTCATTTTTTTTTATACCCGGGAAAATATAAACATAATAGGAGGGAAATTGTGTCTGGTTTTAACTTTATCTTTTTTTAATTTAATAACACAAAGTGTCACAAATAGGTTTTCCTCTCCGTTACGGTAATTTTTATTTTGTATGGTGTTGTCAGGGGTGGGGCTATAACCTTTAATAACAGTGTTTTATTAGCGTATTTAATTTTTTTTTATTATTTTATTTACATTTTTTTTAAACTTTTTATTATATTTTTATTTTTTTTCAGATGGTGTCTCCATAAGGTCATAAGAGAACTTTGGGGACATCTGATCACTTTTTTTTTGTATTGGAGGCTGATTTCCCCTATAACTGAGGCTGCTACATTTAGCCCCAGTTGCAAGAGTAATATAGCCACCTGCACGTTGTATACACAGTATACAGAGCTGATCTAAGTCCTGTAGGACCCAGCAGCTCTTGCAAGACGCTGCTCCCAGCGGATCACGTGACCGGCGCCCATAGCCGTGTATACAGCGCTCATTGAGCACTGTATACACAGCGATCAAGGAGGCAGGAAAGGGAATAAACCTTCCCTGTCATCTCTCTGGGAGCTCCGGCTGAAGTTACAGCCGGCTCCCAGCTTCAGCAGCTGCACGATCTCCATGCAGCTGCTGTGTTCTGACTGGACGTACTGGAACATCCTGTCAGAACTAGGCAACCACTTCCCGGACGTATATACTCTATGGGTGGTCCGGAAGTGGTTAAGTACCCAGTATGCCATAGCAGCTCTAGCTTCTGGGGATGGGCATAACTAAGGCCTTTGTCACATGTATGTGTATTTGTCCACAAGCAGCACAGTCGTATTTATTTAATGTGAGGAAATCCACGCAAACACGGGGAGGACATACAAACTCCTTGCAGATGTTGTTCCTGACAGGATTTAAACCCAGGACTCCAGTACTGCAAGGCAGTAGTGCTAACCACTGAACCACTGTGTTGCCTTGCATTTACTTCTTTAGATGTGACCATGGCCGATCCATTTTTCACTCACCATTTCATTTACAAAACTGGTGTATTTCACAATGGGTAAGCTCTGGAAAACGTGGATGAGATCCATGAGCTGGTTGTGATTTTTACAGAATCATAGACTTTAATAGACCAAAAATATCTGTAAATACCCACAGGATTGTGTGCTGCATATAGAGAACATGGACAGTGTATATATGTGAAAAACAGCAGTGTGAATAAGGCCTAAGTGTGGCCACAGTGTAATCTTAGGAAATCCCATAATAAGTAATACCTAATGGCAGCGGAACAATGTACACATGACAGCAAAGAAAACTGGGAATATACAGGACTGTGGGAATATGTGGACTGACATACTGTTTTAGTGGACTCTAACATCTTCATGTAATTCTGAAGAATATGTCTCATGATATTGGGAACTTCAGAGTTCAGGCCCAGGATGTTTAACTTCTGAAACCTAGATAAAATAAAAGAAACAGAAGTGGGAATTGTGCACTACTTCAGTATAGCAGAATCCAATGATACAGTCTCAGATGTCACCTGTGTATAGTATAGCGCACTACATAATATAATGATAACATACCATTCACACTGACCTACAGGATGAACGCACTGATACTGCTAAGGGAGCGTTCACACTACCGTCATTGTCGGACAGGCAGTATCCACTGCTAGTTTCCATTCAAAATCTTGCACGGACATTAGCAGCGGACACTAGCTGTGTCCGTGACATTTTTCATTAATTTAAATGGCGATCGGGTACGTTGTTTTACACTCCGTGCCTGTCCTTAAGTCCAAAGTTCACAAAAAAAGTATGTCCAGCAACCTTTATATAAAATATAACTTTGAATTATGTTCCTGGAGCATGTAAGATGTTTCATTTTTATTCATTGCCTAAGTAAAAGTTATATTTTATATAAAGGTTGCTGGACATACTATTTTTGTGAACTTTGGACGTGTTGAAGCCATGCAGTCTGGGTTTGTCCTGTGCAACCACATTAGATCCACGATCAAGTCAGATGTAGCGGTTGTTATTGGTATTTTTTGTACCTGTCCTTAAGTGTCCGTTCCTAAAGATGTCCGACATTTCAAGCGGACAGCAAAACCCGACATGTAGGTTTTTTCTGTCCGCTTGAAAAGTCGGAATCTTTACGAATGTACACTTAAGGACAGGCACGGAGTGTAAAAAAACGTACCAGATCGTCATTTAAATGAATGAAAGATGTCACGGACACAGTTAGTGTCTGCTGCTAATGTCCGTGCAAGATTTTGAACGGACACTAGCAGCGGGCACTGCCTATCGGACACAGACGGTAGTGTGAACGCCCCTTAAGGTGCGGGCCAGAGAATCCTTCTAATTTACACCCATTAAAAAAAATGTATATTTACCCATATGCCTGGGGCAGTCATGTGACTGCCCCAGGTGCATTTTCTGATTTCCTGATGATGTCCCGTTTTGGCGTTTCGGCCACCAGTACTACTCTTTCACCCCCACCCCCCAACGATGATTTCCTCTTCTTCATCTGGTCATCGCATCCTTCACCAGGGAGCTGGACCCGGTGCAATAGAACGCCAGCAGAAGCAGCGTTCAATTGCGCATGTGTGGCTTCTGCCGGCTTTCGGTCGCGCAGGATCCAAGGTGTGGACCAAAGAGGACAGTGGCACCTCATCTCCAGGATAGGTAAGCATGATTGGGTGGGCTGGGGGTTGGGGGACTGAGTTAGTTAGATAGATAGGTAGGTGGGGCTAGAAATGGACTAGCTAGGGTGCAGGGGGCAGAAGTGAGAGGGGGGATCTAAGTGAACTGCAATGCATCATGGTAGTTGTAGACTAAGACAGCATGAAGTTGCCCATATAAACAAATGCAGAGAACACAAGAGAAAGCCATAAATAACTCAAAACACTCCTAAAGATATTTGGGTATACGTATTAACCCTTTGATAGCACTAACAGACCTTTTTAAAAAATAATTTTTTTGCCTGGAAAACCCCTTTTAGGTTAGGCGAGTTTGTTGGCCAATAAAGCACAGTGATACTGTGGTTATTAAACCAGGTATTGGTACTTTTGGCAGTGTGGACAGGTGCCAAGTCCTGTTGGAACATGAAATTTCCATCTCCAAAAAGCTTGTCGGCAGAATTAAAAACTTCACAGTGGCCCATACACAGTATTATATACTCCACACTGGCCTCCACACAATATTATATGCTCCACAGTGGTTCCACATAGTATTAGATGCTCCACAGTTACCACCACACTGTATTATATGCTCTACATTGTGCCCCACAGCATTATATGCTCCACACTGGCACCTTGGTCCTCTTCTGCCTGGTGGCTGGCTGGAAGAGCCCTGGAGTCGATGCCAAACCCAGGAGGGGTGAGTATAAGTATTTTTTTATTTTTAGTCTCTTACCTTGGGCTGGCATCTATTGGAAAGCATTGTGTGGAGGCCAGGAAAGGTGGTGTTATGAAGTGGAGTTCCAAGTCAAAAGTTTATTGAGGGGCCCAGTCTATTCCAGTTACACCCCTGGTGTAGAAGTAAGTTTAAGTAGTGCAGTGATGCACATCGTATGGCGGGTAAGCAGTATGGCATTGTTAATACCTGTAGCTGCGTTGTATCGGTACAGCTGATCTGCAAGGGTCCTGGCGGTGGGCCCCTAGAAACAATTCCACTGGTAAGCCCTAGGTATCCAAGTCTGATACTGTTTCAGTTGCAGCACTACCAACATGGACAGCCATGTGGCCAAATGTATAAGTACATACATCACATAGGGCCGGGCCCTTTTCCAATAACAGCTCTATCCACAGGCATCAGAGATTAGTGCCGATTTCTTCTGCTGGAGGTGTATAGCAGAGATAATAGTTGGGGTACCAGGCTTTCCCCGACCTCTATCAAGGTACTGTAGGGCCCCATCTACAGGTGGCTGCAGGCACCTGACCCCTCCGGTCCTGTTCACGGTCACACCCCCTATGACCATGATAGTTATGCCACCAGTACACCATTAAAGGCAAACCATTGATATGCTGGAACATATATTTTTTATCAATTCTTCATTTATAACATAGCAGTTACAGAATACAGAAACAATATAGAGAGCTAGACAATAACTACAAAGAATGAGGCTATGTACAGCATCCCAGATCAGATATTTTTCTAAAATTTTTAAATAAAGAGACATGTGGGAATTAGGGAAACTTAGGAGAGGAGTAAACAAAGGGAGGGGGGAGTAAATGGCAAACTGCGAGTATACCGTAACGCAATAACCATAATTTGCATAGAAATGTACGACACAAAAGTCAAACAAATGCGAGCTCAAAGAAAGTTTACCAACAATACAGATAGTGCAGGACATCAATATCAATTCCACAGACAAATTTGGCAAGTAACACTAGCCAATGTGGACGGGCAAATGAGGTGGGAGCAGGAAAGGGAGGTCTAGGTGCTGTGAGGCGGGCAGTCATGGTGTGAGGTGGTCATGTCTCAGAGGTCAATTTCTCTGTAGAGAAGTAAAGGGGAGTCTAAGCTCAGTTGGATGATCATTGTTGGTAGGTTAACCATGGGGACCAAGTTTGAAGAAATTTATCTCTAGAGAGAGAGCACCGGCTCGTGAGTTCCAGAAATCTGTATATTTCGTTAATCTTTGCAATCCATTCTGCTTTTGAGAGTGGTTCAGGTTGTAACCATTTGAGCGGTATCAAAAGCTTGGCAGCAGAGATTAAGTGAGCCACTAGAATCTTCCTAGAGGGTCTCACGTATTGACCAGGTAGTCCTAACTCTAGTAAAATATTTTAGAGACTTCTTTCCCAATTGTACTGATATGATCTGCCGGCTTCATTGTGTCCTATTGCTACATAGTTCTTATTTTGTGCGTTATGTAACTGATATGTTGTGGTTTTATGTTGTTGTTTTTTTTAATAAAGATACAATGTTCAAAGAAAAAAAAATCTGCAGATGTCATGGAATGTTGTGGATTGTTAGCTCTGCAGAACAGTATGACATCATGCACACTATATAGGGGGCGCCGCGCTGACATTCCTTTGAGGGTTACAGTTGATGCTGTAGAGATTGGAGAGTTGGTGCAAGTGCAAAAAAATTGAATATGGACGATACTGAAGACTATCCAGATGAAGCTTGGATACAAATGGTGAGGAATGCCAAGCCAGTATTCAAACCATTTCAGTACCGAGAGGTGTCCTGTTGGCCTAATCTGGACACGTTCATTATAGAGGAGGAGGAAGAAGAAGAGGAAGAGATGGAGGATATAAAGGAGAATGGAGTAAACATCAGTGGCCCAATAACATCCCAAGATTGGCCTTATCCTGTTATACACGAGGAACAGAACATCATAAACACACAACCATGTGCCATAAGTGCTGCAAGTGAAGCCAAGGAAGAACAACTGACTCCTGAAGGTGAACTGGACTGGTGGCTCCCAAAGTGTGTGCAGGCCTGGACAGCATTATCATGGAGGACAATTTTCTGCTGCTGATACATCAAGGCACCGGAGTAAGACACACAGAACACCCCTGGACTTCCAGACCCACCTGGCTGAATATATCATCTCAAACATCCTTGCACTTATGGTTTATTATATGTTATAAAAATAAATTTGTTCTCTTGTTTTCACTTCCTGTGTTTTCTGACTGGTATATTATAGGGAAATCAGCGCTGGGGTCCGGGTTTCTTATCGGACCAAGGACAAGCCCTGCATAGAGTTTATATGTTCTCACTGGGTTTACATGGGTCTCCTCCGGGTACTCCAGGTCCCTTCCACACTCCAAATACATACTGATAGGGAATTTAGGTTGTAACTCAGTGTTGACAATGGGGAGAATTTATAAAGACTGTCATTTCTTATACCAGTCTTAATAAATTAGTTCTGCTGGCACAAGATGGGTCAGAATTATTAAAATGATTTACCCAGAAATCTATAGGATAGGAGATAACCTGCAGATCAGTAGGGGCCCAACCAAACAGACCCCCACTGATCATGAGAACAGAGATAGCTATGATCTGTACTTTGGCTATCTCTGTTACTCCCATTGAAATTAATGGAAAAAACGAGGACAAAAGTCCCCCATTGTCCCGATCAGTGGGGGTCTCAGTGTTCGGACCTCTAGTGATCTGCTGTAGTGGGTTCAGTCTTTGCACTTCCCACACATGACCACATAATTACACACTGACTGTGGCAATGCAGTCACAGGACGGATTTCTATGAAGGCCACGGCCTGTTAGGGCTAGTTGACGGGGAGTTACATGAACTCCGCATGTACACATCTCGTCGCGGCATTCTGCTCCAGATAAGGCCCAAATGAATGGGTCGTAGCTAAACGCCGCAGATGCCAAAGATAGGGCACCAGATGGAATCCGCAGCAAGATAGGGCAGCTCGCTTCTTTTTTCTAATAACTAGCGGAAAAAAGAAGTGAACGGCTCCCATTGAAGTCAATGGGAACCATTTTTGGTAGCGGATTTTGAGACGGATTACACGTCAAAATCCGCTACCAACTTCCTCGTGTGAACTAGCCAATAAAGACCTCAGGTCTGCCAGAGGAGTAACCTGATAGACTGTCTGTAAGTGCATAATGTAATTGATTCAGGGATCACAAGTTTTAGTCCTCTGGTGGGCCAGAACAAGTCACATTAACTTTACTTTAAGAAAATAACTACAGTATCTTTCTGAAGAAAAAGAAAATATATGTTTATTTTCATTGAAAAAAACTAAAACATAACTAAGGTTAAGGCCCCAGGTTGGCTGCTGACAAGGCCCAGACACTAGGGAATAGGACCCACATGACTGGGGGGAGCATTAGGAGACAAAAGGGTTAATGGAGGAAAGAGTTAGAGCGGGGGGGAAGGGGTGGAGTCAGAGATATTATAGGACGTGCAGGGGTGAATATTGGGTGATTCTGGCTAGTCTACAGACTGAAATGTCCCTCCTGCCCTCCCTGTTTTTTGTAGATATATTAGGTGTGTTGCGGGGATTAGTAGGGTGAGACGCTTAGCGGTCAGTTCTAGGACCTCATCAGTGGTATGGGGATCCTGGGGTGCAGTGTGAAGGCCTGAGAAGTCCTCTAGTTGGGCTACAGTCCCTCGGGAGGTCAGACTTCATGTCACTCAAGGTAAAAGGTTTACTTGAGGTGGTGTTTTGTGCCTGGGTAGATGGGGCGCTGCCTCTTGCCATTCTGTTGTTCTGTTTGTTATATTGCACTTCAAGATTGGTTAAAGTTGGAATATTTAATATATTGTTATGTGCGTCCTGGCCGTTTTCGGGAACAGAGGTAAAGAGGTCAGCTAACCATGGGTAAGGGGTCTCAGGGAGACGGTAAGTGGACACGCAGGAACTATAGTCTCCTCCCCAAGTCAAGTGAATGAGATTTTATTTCATTTAATCCACACTGTGGGAAAAAAACCTACAGAAAAGCTTTTCTAGGCTAAGGGGGCGTTCACACTACCGTCAGTGTCCGACAGGTAGTGTCCGCTCCTAGAGTCCGTTCAAAATCTGGCACGGTCATTAGGAGCGGACACTAGCTGTGTCCGTGACACTTGTCATTCATTTAAATGTCGATCGGGTGCGTTCTTTTGCACTCCTTGCCTGTCCTTCACTGTCCGCTTGTAAAAATGTCCGACTTTTCAAGCGGACAGAAAAACCCGACATGTAGGTTTTTTCTGTCCGCTTGAAAAGTCGGACATCTTTACAAGTGGACAGTGAAGGACAGGCACGGAGTGCAAAAGAACGCACCCGATCGCCATTTAAATCAATGACAAGTGTCACGGACACAGCTAGTGTCTGCTCCTAATGTCCGTGCGAGATTTTGAACGGACTCTAGGAGCGGACACTACCTGTCGGACACTGACGGTAGTGTGAACACCCCCTAAGGCCCCACGGGTCGGACCCGCAGCACTAAGGCGCTGCGGGAAGAACTACTGCGTGAACGCATTGCGGTTCTTTCCCCAGCGCTTTTAAGAGAAAGTTCACAGAGTTTTCCTTCGCGGACTTTCTCTTAACATTATATCTATGGGAAAGCCGCCGGTGGTTCCGTAGATATAATTGACATGCTGCGATTTGCAAAGCCGCAACGGCTTTGCAAATCACAGCGTGTCCGTGCTGCAATCTTCTCCGCAAAGTGGGGATGGGATTCGCATGAATACCATCCACTTTGCAGATACTGTATAATGTCACAATTTTTCCTGCAGCGTCTCCGCTGCGGACAAATCACTGCGTTTCCCGGCTAAGACCTTAAGAAGGTAGCATATTAGTTTAAGCTGTGGGATCGCCAGTGGTTTCCCTATATCTTTAATAGGACGAGGAAAAATGCAGAGAAAACGCAACAAAAAATACTCCAGAAAAAAAATGTAGCACGTTTTGGAGCTGTTCACACGGTGAGGAGGAATTCCTCTTCATTGTGCTTTGCTGTTTTCGGTCTGCTAGTTACCTGCGGTGATGGTGTGACCACGCAGGACACTGACATTCAGTCGTAGCTTTCCACTGCTGGGCCCAGATGATTGAGCCTAAAGATCAGGGAGTCTCGATTCGTGGAGCTGAATCAGCTGCAGCGTCTCCAAGGTGCTGTGATAATCACCTAAGACCTAAAAACTATCAGTGACTTCTACGATGTATAATCCTACCTTCAGATATGTGATGGGCTCATTTATCCTTCTGAACAGCTGCCTTGACCACAGTATTCGGCCGGTTACAGGGGGCATGCCTCTGACAACTGGAGGATCCTCGTTGTGATCTTCATAGAAGTGCAGGAAGTAACAGCAAGAATTATATTCTGATCAGCCAATGTCTGTGCCTAGAAACTGTTCTAAAAAAATTTTTAAAATGTTAGAAAAAATAAGAGGAACTGTCAACACTGATATTAACCACTTCAGTACCGGGCCAATTTGTGGTCCACGACCAGACACATTTTAGGTTATCTTGTATGTGCGGTTTTGAGGGCTGTAACATTTTTCTCGTATGTCTCAGTCAACTAATTTTTGCGTCTTTTTTCGGGGACACATAGGGCTTTATTTTTATGTTGTTTTTATTTTCGAATGTGTTTTCATTTTTTTTTATACCCGGGAAAATATAAACATAATAGGAGGGAAATTGTGTCTGGTTTTAACTTTATTTATCTTTTTTAAATTTAATAACACAAAGTGTCACAAATAGGTTTTCCTCTCCGTTACGGTAATTTTTATTTTGTATGGTGTTGTCAGGGGTGGGGCTATAACCTTTAATAACAGTGTTTTATTAGCGTATTTATTTATTTTTTTTTTATTATTTTATTTACATTTTTTAAAACTTTTTATTATATTTTTATTTTTTTTTCAGATGGTGTCTCCATAAGGTCATAAGAGACCTTTGGGGACATCTGATCACTTTTTTTTTGTATTGGAGGCTGATTTCCCCTATAACTGAGGCTGCTACATTTAGCCCCAGTTGCAAGAGTAATATAGCCACCTGCACGTTGTATACACAGTATACAGAGCTGATCTAAGTCCTGTAGGACCCAGCAGCTCTTGCAAGACGCTGCTCCCAGCGGATCACGTGACCGGCGCCCATAGCCGTGTATACAGCGATCAAGGAGGCAGGAAAGGGAAAAAACCTTCTCTGTCATCTCTCTGGGAGCTCCGGCTGAAGTTACAGCCGGCTCCCAGCTTCAGCAGCTGCACGATCTCCATGCAGCTGCTGTGTTCTGACTGGACGTACTAGAACGTCCTGTCAGAACTAGGTAACCACTTCCCAGACATATATACTCTATGGGCGGTCCGGAAGTGGTTAAGTACCCCGTATGCCATAGCAGCTCTAGCTTCTGGGGATGGGCATAACTAAGGCCTTTGTCACATGTATGTGTATTTGTCCACAAGCAGCACAGTCAAATTTATTTAATGTGAGGAAATCCACGCAAACACGGGGAGGACATACAAACTCCTTGCAGATGTTGTTCCTGACAGGATTTAAACCCAGGACTCCAGTACGGCAAGGCAGTAGTGCTAACCATTGTGTTGCCTTGCATTTACTTCTTTAGATGTGTTCATGGCCAATCCATTTTTCATTCACCATTTTATTTACAAAACTGGTGTATTTCACAATGGGTAAGATCTGGAAAACGTGGATGAGATCCATGAGCTGGTTGTGATTTTTACAGAATCATAGACTTTATTGGACCAAAAATATCTGTAAATACCCATAGGATTGTGTGCTGAATATAGAGAACATAGACAGTGTATATATGTGAAAAACAGCAGTGTGAATAAGGCCTACGTGTGGCCACAGTGTAATCTTAGGAAATCCCATAATAAGTAATACCTAATGGCAGCGGAACAATGTACACATGACAGCAAAGAAAACTGGGAATATACAGGACTGTGGGAATATGTGGACTGACATACTGTTTTAGTGGACTCTAGCATCTTTATGTAATTCTGAAGAATATGTCTCATGATATTGGGAACTTCAGAGTTCAGGCCCGGGATGTTTAACTTGAACGCACTGATACTGCTAAGGGAGCGTTCACACTACTGTCATTGTCCGACAGGCAGTGCCCACTGCTAGTTTCCGTTCAAAATCTTACACAGACATTAGCAGCAGACACTAGCTGTGTCCGTGACATTTTTCATTCATTTAAATGGCGATCGGGTCCGTTGTCTTACACTCCCTGCCTATCCTTAAGTGTCCGTTCCTAAAGATGTCCGACTTTTCAAGCAGACAGCAAAACCCGACATGTAGGTTTTTTCTGTCCGCTTGAAAAGTCGGACATCCTTACGAACGGACACTTAAGGATAGGCACGGAGTGTAAAACAACGTAAAACAACTAGGGTCTTAACACATATACGGGGCATTGGCAACATTGGCTAGTCTATTGACTCTATTAGCACCGTCATTCATACAACGTAACTCACACGTTTACATGTGTTTTTAGCGACGATGAGAGTCACGCCCAAGTAGGATGGGCAAGAGAGGCGTGTTTCACCCGGAGGGAGTATGGTCTCGCTGATGTGTGGCATTGGACCACTCCTCCTGGAGTGACGTGGATTTATGGACGGGACCATAGACTATTTAAATCAGGTCGCGCCGAGCGCTCGCTGCGGCCATACATCACGGCTGACCGGGCATGCGAATATGCTGCTCGTTATAGTGCTCTAATCAACTATAGACTATCTGTGTGTTTGTCTGCCTCTGATGAGCTGCGATACGCAGCAGAAACGCGTCAGGCAGTTTTGTTGTATGAATGACGGTGCTAATAGAGTCAATAGACTAGCCAATGTTGCCAATGCCCCGTATATGTGTTAAGACCCTAGATTAGTGGTAGTGGTAGTGTGATACCTACCTGGTACGAGTGAATATTGGTGAGCGTGTATATCTTGACAAATATCTAGCTGTTGGGGAGGGGTTGGAAATAGGGAAGTCTTCAGTGGGGCTGAATTCAGGAAAATTTTGAATCAGTCCTTTTAGTACAGTTTGACTCCCAATATTTCTACCATTTATCCCTTAGCGCTCTACCACTTCACAGGAGGTTATTTACTAAACCTATCACAAACCTACACAAAATATATAACACTGGCAAAATCCAGGCTAGTCAACCCATTACAATTCAATACTTACCCTGTTTCCCCGAAAATAAGACATCCCCCAAAAGTAAGGCATGGCGGGAGGTTTTGTTAAATTGCCTAATATAAGGCACCCCCCGAAAATAACACATCCTCAAAAACACTGCAGCCGGCAGAACACTGTGCACGATGTTCAGTGTGCACAGGTATGCCGGCTGCTGCCTCTGCTGTGATACCACTGTTACTGCTGCTGTAAGATGAGCTGGGAAAGCATCGTATGCTGCGGGGAGTCCACTCTCCCAGCTCATCCCACAGCAGCCGGAACAGTGGTATCACAGCAGAGGAGGCAGCCAGCTTTCCTGTACACACGGAGCACAGCGTTCAGCCAGCTGCAATGCCCACTAAGTGAGGTTCTCCGGCACAACCGCCAGAAGCCTCGCTAATCTCTGCTAAGCCCCGCCAACCACTTCCACCACCGTGAACAACAGCAGCACCAGCGCTGCTATGAAGATGGGGAAGGTAACTAGCATACCTCTTGCACCACCTACAACCGCCAGTCATGCTGGCATGGCTGCCGATTGTCCCCCGCTCTAGCCACTCCATAAGACATCCCCCGAAAATAAGACAGGTCATATATTTCGGAAGAGAATTTAATATAAGACACTGTCTTATTTTCGGGGAAACAGGGTACCTATGAACACCTACGGAGAGGGTATTTGGCTTTTTTGACTCTTGGAGACACCACACACAAAGTTAATGAGTCAATATTCAGAGCAAATTCATTTATTGTATTCATACTTTTAAACAGATGAATAAAAGTTAAATTTTAGTGTATCTTACTCATTATTCTTCTGATTGTGACTTATAGATACATATACCTTTTGAACCTTCTTGCTTTTTCTATATTACAATCCCTGGAATATTTCATCTATACTTCCTATAAAGAGTCTCATCATCTTTCCTCCTTTCACAGTTCCTGGAATATTTCTGCCAATCTCTAACCGTAAAACAGAAAATTTAGTTACCTGCTAAGCAATGGGGAGATTTATTATCTTCCTACCCCCTCTGGTGTTTTTACATAATCCTCAGCACTTTCTGAAAAGAGGGAGTGTCAGGAGAGGTGCCACCAGCCCCCCCCCCCCCCCCCCCCCCCCAGATTTCACCAGCCCTGAGCTGGCACAGATTCTAGTAGGCACGCAGACTTCAATATATGACAACCTGTCTGCCTCATCATATATTAGACACATACTATGCTGGTAAGGGGGGTGTAAAAACCATTATTAATAAACCCCCAATATACAGCAGTAGAGGAGGACATTGCATCACCATTTTTAGTGATACACCTCCAATTGTGGTGCTAGAAGAGGGACGCAGTCTATCTAATAATGTCTATGTACAGATATTTGCTTTACAGTATCTGTTTGATGTATTCAGATAATCCGGGCTGTGGAATCGGTCGGCCAACCCTGACTCCAATTCCTCTATTTATCCACAACCCAACTCCAAC
Organism: Leptodactylus fuscus; assembly: GCF_031893055.1. NCBI lineage: Eukaryota > Metazoa > Chordata > Amphibia > Anura > Leptodactylidae > Leptodactylus > Leptodactylus fuscus. Next base: position 28,256,795 of record NC_134267.1, on the reverse strand, counting down.
TCCTTCATAAATGGCTGACTGCCATGGTCAGTCAGGATCAGTAATCCTCAAATTCATTAAAAGCTAGTGATTGACTTTCTATCAAAATAATTATAAATATTACTTCATTATAATATCAATAATTCTATAATCTAATTAAAAATAATGAATGATTCTATGTGGAAGCTGTAGTCTGGCTCCAACTCCACAGCCCTACAGATGATACTAGAACATGATACACCATTCACATGCACAGGAAGGTAATTTGTAGAAATGTTAGCACAGAATACGCTTGCCCATGGAAATGCATTAGCTCTTCATTCAAAATCCATGTGTGGAAGATCCTAAATAAAGCTGTCGGGGACATTAAAGAGTCCTCATAGTATGTTGCAGAGCTCCAAATTAAATAATTAATTAACAGGCCTAGATGGACTGCAGCCATCTTCTTTTAAGCCTGGAGAACTGATTAATGACACAAGATGGCTGTGTATCAAGAGTTCTGATTTATTGTTACAGGAGTCAATATTTATACAGACAAAAGAAGGTTGGACTATTCTAATGACATAAGCTGTGGCACATGACTATTGGATAAGGTCTGCATATCATTATTACACTCCAACCTGGGATGACCTTTCTCATGACATGAAAAAGAATCTAAGATATTTATGTGTAAGCCAACATCATACACTAGTTCTAGATGTATATCACAGAAAGAGATAATGATCACATGCTGGTCCGCTCTGGCCTTGGGGCTAACGACCAAACAGGTTATTTGAACCGGTTTCTACACCCACTCTCAAAAATGACCACAAATAGATAAGGAGTTATAACCCAACCATTAACATTCCACACGCCTTATCCCCTAAAGGGGTCTCTTAGACTCTAAACAGACATCCTTATGAAGCTTAGAACAGAAAATGCTTATAAAATGGCTGACAGAATACAAGATGGAAGATGTGATCCTAACAAAGCCTTCATGTCATATCCACTAGCTGAGAAGATACACACCTGACTTTGGTTAGCTTTGCATTGCTGCGGTTCTGCAGAGGAGTTTGGTGGATTCCCTCTCACAATTCAACAACATTCTTATACAGGGCTTAGATTATGAGCGCTTTAGGGCTAGTTCACCCAGGCAAAGTGGTCAAGATTTTGACACGGACTCCGTGTCAAAATCCTGCCGCCTGCCATTGAAATCAATGGGAGCCGGTCATTTCTTTTTTCGTGAGCGGTTTGTTCCTGCTCACGGAAAAAAGAAGCGAGCTGCCCTTGTGAACTAGCCCTTTGGGGACAGTGCTGACAATTAGAGAGGATTCGAATACTAGATTTGAATAGTTACGAATACCTCCGCTACCCATAGGAATACATGGGAGCGGCCGTGCCGCAAGGGGTTAAGCGCCGGCAGGCGCCGCCAGCCGCTCTCATGCATTCCTATGGAGCAAAATAGAAATAAATTTCCTGCACTCAAATTAATGCTTCCAAAATATTGTGAACTTTTATTAACATCCGACAAAAACGTTTCGGTCTTATATAGACCTTCTTCAGTTTGTCGGTGGGGTATAGTGGAAAGTGGAAGCTTCTGAAAGGGTCCAGGTCAGAGGGTGCACTCTCTGACCTGGACCCTTTCAGAAGCTTCCACTTTCCACTATACCCCACCGACAAACTGAAGAAGGTCTATATAAGACCGAAACGTTTTTGTCGGATGTTAATAAAAGTTCACAATATTTTGGAAGCATTAATTTGAGTGCAGGAAATTTATTTCTATTTTGCTATGGCTATGAGAAGCCTTTTCCTGGCACCAAACTTCTTGACCGAGTGACGGCACATTAAGATTCCTATGGAGCAAGTTATTCGAATCTAGTATTCGACAATTCCTCTAAAGCACTACAGAATATGTTGGTGCGATATAAGCAAAATAAATAAAAAATAAATGTACCATTTCCTGGGACTTCTGCTTGTTGATAAAAGAAGATAAGTGATCTGCGTCCTCCAACAGAGAAGAAATCATCAAAGTCCTGCAGCTGTAGAATACAGATGAATGAATAATACAGCTACTTGTTAAAGGGACGGTTGTAGTATTTTTGTGGGCTGGAGACTTACAGATGGAGCGTCTAATACAAGCTCTTCTACGTCGGTGTGTTCCAAACCAAGTGCGTGTGCTAAGATCACCAATATATACTCATAGCGAGAATCCATTTTTGCTCTGCGGCTTTCTCTTTCTTCTTTATATTTGAGCTGGAAGATAGAAAAGTAAGAATATTACCAGAGACAACGGCAAATACAATTCTGTAAACTGAGGCTAAGTCCCCACGCAGCAATCTGCAACAAAAAAGCGCTACGGGAAAAACCTCTGCGGACTTTCTGCTTCCATTATACCTATACGGAAACCATAGGCGTGCCCGTAGGTATAAACAACATGCTGCGATTTCCAAAAACACAACGGTTTTGGAAATCACAGCGTTTTGGCTGCGTGAATTTTCACACAAAGTGGGGATGGGATTTGCTAGTGACTGTAACACGTTATGTTTACGCCACGTGCGGTTACGGTCTTAAGAACAGAAATTGTCTCGCACATATTATCAGGTTTTAGGGTAGCAATAACACCTGACCCACCTCACTGTAAGCTAATGGGGTCTGCTCACAGGTGTGAACATGGCCTAAATCATAAATCTGGGGTCATACTGGGAGGTATTTGCTTTTTCTATGCTAAAATACTTAAAGAGATCCTATCATTAGAATCCCTTTTTTTCTAACTAACACATTGAAATAGCCTTAAGAAAGGCCATTCGTCTCCTACCTTTAGACGTCTTCTTCGGGCCGCCGTTCGGTGGATATTCCGTTTTCCGTCTTTATGCAAATGAGTTCTCTCACAGCACTGGGGGCGGGCCCCAGCGCTCACAGCACTGGGGGGCGTCCCCAATGCTCTGAGAGAACTCTCCAGCGCTGCCTCCATCTTCTTCAGGAAACGGCCTCTACACGTCATCTTCCAGCCTGGCTTTCAATCTTCTACGCATGTGCAGTCGGCTCTACCTGTGGGCCTTGGGCAGAGCCAACTGCACCTGCACACAGCCACTTTTTTGAGAACGCTTACATAAGCTCTTGTAGTAAGCAGCCACAAAAAATGGCCGCACACAAGTGCCGTCGGCTCTGCCCTAGGCCCGCTGGCACAGCCGACTGCGCATGCGTAGAAGATTGAAAGCCAGGCTGGAAGACGACACGTAGAGGCCGGTTCCTGAAGAAGATAGAGGCGGCGCTGGAGAGTTCTCTCGCATCATTGGGGATGCCCCCAGTGCTGCGAGAGAACTCAGTTGCATAAAGATGGAAAACGGAATATCTAACGAACGGCGGCCGCGAGAAAACATCTTTCTTAAGGCTATTCCTACCTTTTAGTTAGAAAAAGCAGGATTCTAATGACAGGATCACTTTAAAGAGGACCTTTCATCACTTGGGGCACATGCAGGTTTATATACCGCTAGATAGGCGACAGTGCGCTGAATATAGCATTCATGTTCTGTGCCCCAGATGAAGAGCAATCGGTGCCGGTAACATAACTATTCACCATCAGAAGGGCGTTCCTGACATTAAGTCAGGAACGCCCTTCTTCACTGCAGTGTCTATAGCGTTGTACTGTGAGAACGGTGAGGAACCCCTCTTCCAGTACTCGAATATGGACGAGGGGGAGGGGGGCAAATCTATGAATATCTATAAGAACAGTAATATGTAGGTATATCACCCCACTAACACTGTGGCCCCTTCAGCTGCGGGGTAGTGCTGCAGTTTATTGCACAGTCAGGTAGCAAGGAGCACAGTGATACAGTGATAAGACAGTGAAGGGGTCCCAGCAGTAAACCCCTGCTGCTTTATTCTCAGGATTGGTGACGTTACCATCTCCTAAGGGATTGGCCTTCCCTATGGAAATGTTATGGAAGTTTAAAAAACCTGCAAAATCACATCATGTGAAAAACTCCTTGTCATGTGAATTTTGCTGTGGTTTTTTTTCTGTACTACATATGCAATTCTCAAACATAACACATTTTAACCGGCTATCCAATGTGTCAACAAGGCCTAATGGTTATTACATTAACTGTTTGATGACTGCAGAACTGAGAAAAGTGTCCGCTGGTAGCATTTATAAGACTCAATCCTAGATTACCTAAATATGTGCCTACCTGCTTTTGTCTTAAACTCTTCTGGAACTTCAAACTGCGCTGATACATCATGGGCTTCAGATCACACCTGGCAATTGTGCTGTAACTGCTGCAGGTGCCTTTCCCTCTCCCATCTGACCGGCCACGCAGCACAGTTTTGGAGGACTCTGCAATCCATTCAGATAGTCTTCTTCTAGTCTTAGGAGACTTCCTGTCTGATGGTGGTTTGGGCAGAGGCTGTCCATGACTGGATACCTGTGTACTGCCCCCAGACACGAATGGCTCACTAGTGTGTGCACGTTCCATGCGAGGACCTGAAGTAAGATCAGCTGCACGTACGCTCTCCGTTCTCGGGTCTTTGATGATTTCTGTATTAGTTTGCTGCTCCATCTTCAATAAACTGAAAAGCAAACTGTGTGTAGGGGCCACTATGGGGTATAATACTGTGTATAGGGGCCACTATGGGGAATAATACTGTGTGTAGGGGCCACTATGGGGAATAATACTGTGTGTAGGGGCTACTATGGGGCATAATACTGTGTGCAGGGGCCACTATGGGGTATAATACTGTGTATAGGGGCCACTATGGGGAATAATACTGTGTGTAGGGGCCACTATGGGGAATAATACTGTGTGTAGGGGCTACTATGGGGCATAATACTGTGTGCAGGAACCACTATGGGGTATAATACTGTGTGTAGGGGCCACTATGGGGTATAATACTGTGTGCAGGGGCCACTATGGGGCATAATACTGTGTGCAGGGACCACTATGGGGTATAATACTGTGTGCAGGGGCCACTATCGGACATAATACTGTGTGCAGGGGCCACTATGGGGGATAATACTGTGTGCAGGAACCACTATGGGGTATAATACTGTGTGCAGGGGCCACTATGGGGTATAATACTGTGTGTAGGGGCCACTTTGGGGGATAATACTGTGTGTAGGGGCCACTATGGGGGATAATACTGTGTGCAGGGGCACTATGGGGGATAATACTGTGTGCAGGGGCCACTATGGGGGATAATACTGTGTGCAGGGGCCACTATGGGGCATAATAATGTGTATTGGGGCCACTAAGGGACATAATACTGTGGGCAGGAACCACTATGGGGTATAATACTGTGTGCAGGGGCCACTATATATACTCATTATATATGTCACCTTTCTCTCCTTATTATAACACCTATCCACACAGTCTCCCCATCTCTAGCACTGCCGCTCCTCTCTCCTCACAGTCCTGGAGTTATAAGTATATATATGTATATTATATACACGTATTATATATATCACTCTGTCCCTTCATATTATAACGTCCGGCCTCCCTTCACAGTCCTCCCCATCTCTAGCACTGCCGCCCCTTTCAGTCTGGAGTTATCACTATCAGTATATATATATATATATATATATATATATATTATATACACGTATTACATATACATCACTCTGTCCCTCCATATAACACCCGGTCTCTCCTCACCGTCCTCACCATCTCTATCGCTCCTTCTCTCCTCACACACTTCGTCCTCCTCCGCACACTGAGGTGACGGCCGCATCACCAGCCCTGGCGGAGGCACAATATCCAGATCGGTATATAGTGGAGTCACGGCCTGTGTAATAACCCTCTTCTTCATTACATCATAGTCTCAGTATATAGCCGGATAGTTACTGACATTACACGCTGGAGCTTCCTGATACCTGAGGGACTACACTCCGCGGAGGAAGACCGAAAGACGAGTCACAGCATGGGGGTGAAAAAGGCGGGAAGTGCGCGCTGACTGGAGCCTGTGAACCCGGGGTAATATCTGTGTATTATTATATATCTGGTGTAATATGTGTATTATATTATTTATTGTAACTGGTGTAATATGTGTATTATTATATATAAGATCTGCTGCAGTATGTACAATATTATATTATATATCTGGTGTAATATGTGTATTATTTATAATATTATTTATTGTAACTGGTGTAATATATGTATTATTATTATATATATATATATATATATATATATATATATATACCGTATTTTTCGGACTATAAGACGCACTTTTTTTCCTCCCAATATGGGAGGAAAATGTGTGTGCGTCTTATAGTCCGAATGCAGCGTGTGCAGCGTCTGTGTCCTGTCTATGAGGAGCAGCACGGAGAGCAGCACGGTGCCTGCCTGCTCTGCCCCTCCTTCCCTGTCTGTGTCGCGTGTTTGCAGGAGCGAGATATGAGAGGCAGGGAAGTAGGGGCGAGCCAGACAGGTGAAGGAAGCGTGGTTTCAAGCTTGCCGAGAAAACCACGCCTCTTTCACCCGTCTGGCTCGCCCCTCCTTCACTGCCTCTCAGATCTGGCTCCGGCAATGAAACCACACAGACAGGGAAGGAGGGGCGGGCCAAACGGGAGGAGGAGGCGTGGTTTTCTCGGCAAGCTTGAAACCACGCCTCCTTCACCCGTCTGGCCCGCCCCTACTCCCCTGCCTGTGTGGCTTCATTGCAAGAGCAAGATCTGAGAGGCAGTGAAGGAGGGACGAGCCAGACAGGTGAAAGAGGTGTGTTTTCAAGTTTGCTTAGAAAACCACACCTCCTTCACCCGTCTGGCCCGCCCCTTTTTCTCTTCTTACATAGCTTCACTGCAGGGTGTCTCTTTCCATCCATGGATGAGATTAGATAGAATAGATAGACAGACAGATAGACAGACAGATAGACAGATAGATAGGAGATAGATAGATAGATAGATAGGATAGATTAGATAGATAGATAGATAGATAGATAGATAGATAGATAGATAGATAGATAGATAGATAGATAGATATGTTCAAATCACCCCATATCCCTACAATACATATAAAACAAAAACATTACTGTGAAACACATACACATTTGGTATCCCTGTGTCCGAAAGCCCCCGGTTCTATTTACATTGGTGAAATATTATATTATTAGGTTATTAAATATTTTACCAATTTTTTTTCCTTAATTTTTTTTTTCCCTATTTTCCTCCTCTAAAACCTTAGTGCGTCTTATGGTCCGGTGCGTCTTATAGTCCGAAAAATACGGTATATATATATATATATATATATATATATATATGTATATATATAAAGATCTGCTGCAGTATGTACAATATTATATTACATATCTGGTGTAAAATGTGTATTATTGTAGATATTATCTGTGTAATATATGTATTCATTTATTCTATACTAGTTTCATCCGCGACTTCCTCTGCGTATAGTTTTTGATGCCGTTGCAGCGGTGACCGCGTCTAGGCTGTGCAACATTTATGTGTAGGCGCATGTACCCACCGTAGGTTGAGACCTTTTCCCCCCCTTTTATCAGGTCACCCCCGGCCCCCAACCTCCTCTCCCATGGACACCGCGCCCCTGTGCCCCCCTTGAACTCCTGTCCCACTGTCTCTTCCTCGTGGTGGCGGAGGTGCCCCCGGGACCCCCTGCGCCCCCTCTAAACGCCCCTGTGCGGCCCCCTTCAACTCCTGTCCCGCAGCTTCTCCTCCCTCGCGACGGCGGCAACACCCACCGCTCCCCGAAATGCCTGGCCCGTGCCACCGGGACCCTGTATGAACTCCTTTCATGCACCCTCCCTGCCGTGCCATGGTCCTCCCCGGTCCTCCAAAACCCACCTCCCGCGCCCTTCCTGCAGCGTGGGGCCGCAGGCGGGCACCCACACCCGAAACAAACACTTCCTGCATGGTACTCGCCAAGTCGGCACAAGCGATCGACGCGGCATGGCCCGCACAGTGAAGCTGGATGTCAGCGTCTCGGCGGTGCTGTGAGTAGCAGCCATGTTCTCCGGCCCGCACACTGTCTCTCGAGCCGCCCACATAGTGCCGCAAAACTATCGGCCGCCGGCGCATACGTTTGGCGGCCGTGGTCAGGAATTCCATGGATTTACCGTCATCGCAAGTAGCCTATGTTTCCTTCCAGGTCACCATTTAGGTAGGTATGCAATTTCAACCAAATCCGTTCAGCCGTTTTGGCGTGATTGAGGACCAAACACACAAACAAAAAAGTTTTCACATTTATAATATTATTAGGATAGAATTATTTGGATAGTAGCTGGTATAATATGTGTATTATATTATTTACTAGAGGTCTGAATGCTGAGACCCCCACTGATCGGGACAATAGTGGACTTCTGTCCTCCTTTTCCCATTAATTTCATTGGGAGTGACAGAGATAGTCAAAGCACAAAGTGGTTGGACCCCTACCGATCTGCATGTTATCTCCTATCCTATAGATAGCGGATATTTTCTTTTTCTGGGTAAATCCTTTTAATAATTCTGACCCATCTTGTGCCAGCAGAACTCATTTATTAAGACTGGTATAAGAAATGACAGTCTTTATAAATTCTCCCCATTGTCAACACTGAGTTACAACCTAAATTCCCTATCAGTATGTATTTGGAGTGTGGAAGGGACCTGGAGTACCCGGAGGAGACCCATGTAAACCCAGTGAGAACATACAAACTCTATGCAGGGCTTGTCCTTGGTCCGATAAGAAACCCGGACCCCAGCGCTGATTTCCCTATAATATACCAGTCAGAAAACACAGGATGTGAAACCAAGAGAACAATTTTATTTTTATAACATATTATAAACCATAAGGGCAAGAATATTTGAGATGATATATTCAGCCGGGTGGGTCAGGAAGTCCAGGGGTGTTCATTGTTCTTACTCGGGTGCCTTCGTGTTGCAGCAACAGAATATTGCAAGATATTGCTGTCCAGGACTTTGGGTGCCACCACTCCAATCCACCTTCAGGGGTTAGTTCTTCCTCCTTTGCTTTGCTGGCTGCACTTATGGCACACGGTTCTCTGATTATGATGTTCTCTTTGTTGTCTGTATAAGGCCAATCATCTGATGTTGTTTGGGCAATGAGCTTTACTGCAGTCTCAATTTCCTCTGTCACCTCCTCTGTTTCTTCCTCCTCCTCCTCTATTATGATTATGTCCAGGTTTGGCCAACAGGACACCTCTCTATAGTGAAAAGGCCTGAATGCTGGCTTTGCGTTCTTCACCATTTGAAGCCAATTGTCATCTGGATCATCTTCAATGTCTAACATACTGTTCCTTTCATACACTTTTCTCAGCTCTGTACTCTCTGCACCATCATCTGTAACCCTCAAAGGAATGTCAGCGCGGCGCCCCCTATTCCATGACATCTGCAGATTTTTTTTTTTTGAACATAAAATCTTTATTAAAAATAAACATAAAACCAAAATATATCAGTTACATAGTATACAAAATAAGGATAAAGAAAAAAAATTTTGTAGGCTGTAGCTTACGACATATGCGGAATTTCAAATGTTCAAGGTGCTAGACCAAGCTTCTGGACTCTGGAAGCTCGTTCGATTAGAGGAATTCACGAAGAAGAAGGAGAAGGTCTGCAACACTCTTCATTAGGTAAAACTTAAATGCTTTAATCCATCGTTTAAAACCAAAGAGTAGACACACAGCAGTGATAACAGGGAAACATAAAGGTGCGTTAAAATCACACGCTAACAAACAATACAAAATAAGGAGTATGTGTCAAGGGATTGGAAATGGAAGCATGTCAATTATATCTAACACGCTGTACTCAATATGGAGATTTGCTGACATTGCATCAAATTTTTACTGAATATTTGTATTTTTAGAGAGTATTTATTAAAAATTAAGTTTTATTATGATTATGTTCATCAGTGCTGCGGCTGTGTCACTTTTTTTTAACCCTTTCCCGACATCCACCGTAAGAGTACCGCGCATGTCGGGTGTGTAACTATGGCGACCGCCCGGGAGCCGGGCAACCGCCATAGCCGTCGGGTGTCTACTGCTTTACGCAGTAGAGAACCGGCTCTAATGTCTCCGATCAGTCCCCGGAGGCGCCATTTTCCCGGCGGTGCATGGGCGCCGCCATTTTTCCAGCGATCGCCGTCGCTTGGAGCAAGCTCCATGGCCGGCGTCACGTTTCCATGACAGCCGGGAGCCTTGTAAAGGCTCCTGGCCGGTCTGCAGCCAGTGAAATTCGACATGTAGGTTTTTGCTGTCCATTTGAAAAGTCGGACATCTTTGTGAACGGACACTTAAGGACATGCACGGACAGCAAAGGACATGCATGCTGTCCCATTTAAAATCATGCAAAATGTCACGGACACAGCTTGTGTCCGATGCTAATGTCCACAAAAGATTATGCATGGACATTAGCATCGGACACTAGCTGTCGAACACCGATGGTAGTGTGAATGCCCCCAGAGATAACAGACCTGGCTGAGATAAGGCTGCTGTAGGAACAGTGTACTATAGTATATGAAGATAAATTCATAACAGTCACGAAGCCATGTCATTTACTGGGATAAAAAGTGGCCTGTATTTTAATCGAGGTTACAATCTATCTAGGTGCCGAATTTCATTCAAATCCGTTCAGCCGATTTTGCGTGATTGAGTAACAAACATCCAAACACACAAACTTTCACATTCATAATATTAGTAGGACTAGTAGGATAGGATCTGCTGTAATATGTATATTATTATTATTGTATTATACATAATTTCTGGTGTAATACTTGTATTACATTATACATAGTTTCTGCTATAATATGTGTAGTTTCTGCTGTAAAATGTTGTAATATGTGTATTATCGCAAGTTGCACCACTTCTCTAGAATGCTCTATCCTGGATAATCAAATTCACTCCCAATTTCTACAGCTTCAAGCACAAAGTAAAGTCACATCTTATCAGACAGACCTATCACAATTCCTAATGTAAACCCTTCCCTACCGTAATTAGAATCCCCCAAATTTAACTCTTCCCGCTCCCACATGATATGATGCCATTTCTGGCTAACTTTATATGTTCAGGCACCATCCGCATGTTAAAGGACACGACTGGTGACGGCTCATAGTTTTATTTTTTTTTTTATGTAGATTGTGAGTCCTACATAGAGCTCACAATGTACATTTTTCCCTATCAGTATGTCTTTTTTGGAATATGAGATGGAAATCCATGCAAACACATGGAGAACATATAAACTCCTTGCAGATGGTTTTTTACCCTTGGCAGGATTTGAACACCAGGACTCCAGCGCTGCAAGGCTGCAGTGCTAACCACTGAGCCACCGTGTGGCTCCTGGTGCATAAAGTTTTATGTCTGTGTAATGACAGTCACCTCTATTACAAATTTGTCTGACCCCTGTATAAGCAATGCTACCTCCGATACCGCCCCTGCTACCTCTTGTGTCACCCCCTCTACCTCATAGATTGTAAGCTCTTGCGAACAGAGTCCTCAGTTCCATTGTGTGAAGTGACTATTTCTTTTGTAACGTATCTTTTTTGTCTGTACTTGAACCCTACAAATTATACAACGCTGAGGAATATGTTGGCACTATAGAAATAAAAATGTTTTATTATTATATTATAGTATCGCATGTAATATGTGCATTATTATATTATACATAGTATCTGGTATAACATGTGTATTATTACATTATATATATTATCTGCTGTACTATGTATATTATTATATTACACATAGCATCTGGTGTAATATACGTATTATTGTATTATATATATAGTATCAAATGTAACTTGTCTTTATTATTATATTATGCACAGTATCTGGAGTAAAATGTGAATTATTATATTATGCATCTGGTGTAACTTGTGTATTATTACATATAGTATCTGTTGTAATACGTGTATTATATATGTATAGAATCTGGTGTAATACATGTATTTTATATGTGTAGAATCTGGTGTAATACATGTATTATATGACGTATGTATAGAATCTGGTGTAATACGTGTATTATATATGTATAGAATCTGGTGTAATATGTGTATTTTATATGTATAGAATCTGGTGTAATACATGTATTTTATATGTATAGAATCTGGTGTAATACGTGTATTTTATATGTATAGAATCTGGTGTAATACGTGTATTATATATGTATAGAATCTGGTGTAATACATGTATTACCGTATTTTTCGGACTATAAAAATGATTAAGATTAATAGGGGTGCCCAAACTTTTTCATAGGACTGTATGATTTTCTACTTTTATATATATATTCTAGGGACAGGAGGTGATTTAGAATTTTTATTTATTTCATATTTTTATTATATATTTTTAAAGCTTTTTTTTTTTTTTTTTTTACTATTTTATTCCCCCCCCCGGGGGCTTGAACCTGCGGTCACTTGATTGCAAGTCCCATAGACGGCAATACAACAGTTACAACAGTTACTGTATTGCCGTCTATGGGACATTCTGTCTATTAGTATTACGGCTGGTCATAAACCCAGCCGCAATACTAATATATAGCAGTGACAGGCCCGGGAGCCTCATTAGGCTCCCGGCTGTCACCCGAACAGGTCGGCACCTGCGATACCGCCGTGCAGGAGCCGGCCTGCAACTTTACAGGTACGGGGCCGGTAAGGACCGGCCCCGGGGGAGAAGAGGCCGCTGATACAGACTGCAGACCCGACATCCGCTGTACTAGAGAGGCGGATGTCGGGGAGGGATAGACGCTATCACAGGTGCCGGGGCCTGAGACATCGCTGCGCTCCACTGTCCTGCATGAAGCCAGCAGCGGCGGGGGGACGGAGGAGCAGAATAGCATCGCCCCTGCTGGCTTCATGCAGGGCAGAGGAGCGCAGCGATGTCTCAGGCCCCGGCGTCTATCACTTGCCGGCTTCCGCCTCTCTATTACGACGGGTGCCAGGCGCCACATTCAGACTATAAGACGCACCCTTCTTTTCCCCCAAAATTTTGGGGGAAAAAAAGTGCGTCTTATAGTCCGAAAAATACAGTATATGACGTATGTATAGAATCTGGTGTAATACGTGTATTATATACGTATAGAGTCTGGTGTAATACTTGTATTATATATATATAGAATCTGGTGTAATACATGTATTATATGACGTATGTATAGAATCTGGTGTAATACGTGTATTATATACGTATAGAATCTGGTGTAATACTTGTATTATATATGTGTAGAATCTGGTGTAATACGTGTATTTTATATGTGTAGAATCTGGTGTAATATGTGTATTATATGTGTAGAATATGGTGTAATACGTGTATTATATGCCGTATGTATAGAATCTGGTGTAATACGTGTATTTTATATGTGTAGAATCTGGTGTAATATGTGTATTATATATGTGTAGAGTCTGGTGTAATACGTGTATTTTATATGTGTAGAATCTGGTGTAATATGTGTATTATATGTGTAGAATCTGGTGTAATACGTGTATTATATGCCGTATGTATAGAATCTGGTGTAATACGTGTATTTTATATGTGTAGAATCTGGTGTAATACGTGTATTATATGCTATATGTATAGAATCTGGGGTAATACGTGTATTATATATGTATGGAATCTGGTGTAATACGTGTATTATATATGTATAGAATCTGGTGTGATACGTGTATTATATATGTACAGGATCCGGTGTAATACGTGTATTATATATGTATAGAATCCAGTGTAATACGTGTATTATATATGTATAGAATCTGGTGTGATACGTGTATTATATATGTATAGAATCTGGTGCGATATGTGTATTATATTATATTTAGCAGCTGGTGTAATTTGTGTATTAATATGTATAGTACAAGAAAGCAGTGTAATTTGTGTAATATATTACATTACATTATATACAGTACATATAACAGGTGTAATAAGTGCAATATTTATATTATACATTACATTATATACAGTCCTATGAAAAAGTTTGGGCACCCCTATTAATCTTAATCATTTTTAGTTCTAAATATTTTGGTGTTTGCAACAGCCATTTCAGTTTGATATATCTAATAACTAATGGACACAGTAATATTTCAGGATTGAAATGAGGTTTATTGTACTAACAGAAAATGCGCAATATGCATTAAACCAAAATTTGACCGGTGCAAAAGTATGGGCACCTCAACAGAAAAGTGACATTAATATTTAGTACATCCTCCTTTTGCAGAGATAACAGCCTCTAGTCGCTTCCTGTAGCTTTTAATCAGTTCCTGGATCCTGGATGAAGGTATTTTGGACCATTTCTTTCTACAAAACAATTCAAGTTCAGTTAAGTTAGATGGTCGCCGAACATGGACAGCCAACTCTCAAATGATCTGAAAACAAAGATTGTTCAACATAGTTGTTCAGGGGAAGGATACAAAACGTTGTCTCAGAGATTTAACCTGTCAGTTTCCACTGTGAGGAACATAGTAAGGAAATGGAAGACCACAGGGACAGTTCTTGTTAAGCCCAGAAGTGGCAGGCCAAGAAAAATATCAGAAAGGCAGAGAAGAAGAATAGTGAGAACAGTCAAGGACAATCCACAGACCACCTCCAAAGAGCTGCAGCATCATCTTGCTGCAGATGGTGTCACTGTGCATCGGCCAACAATACAGCGCACTTTGCACAAGGAGAAGCTGTCAGGGAGAGTGATGAGAAAGAAGCCGTTTCTGCACGTACGCCACAAATAGAGTTGCCTGAGGTATGAAAAAGCACATTTGGAGAAGCCAACTTCATTTTGGAAGCAAAGATTGAGTTGTTTGGTTATAAAAAAAGGCGTTATGCATGGCGTTCAAAAAGAAACAGCATTCCAAGAAAAACACTTGCTACCCACTGTAAAATTTGGTGGAGGTTCCATCATGCTTTGGGGCTGTGTGGCCAATGCCGGCACCGGGAATTTTGTTAAAGTTGAGAGTCGCATGGATTCCACTCAGTATCAGCAGATTCTTGAGAATAATGTTCCAGAATCAGTGACGAAGTTGAAGTTACGCCGGGGATGGATATTTCAGCAAGACAATGATCCAAAACACTGCTCCAAATCAACTCAGGCATTCATGCAGAGGAACAATTCAAATGTTCTGGAATGGCCATCTCAGTCCCCAGACCTGAATATCATTGAACATCTGTGGGATGATGTGAAGCGGGCTGTCCATGCTCGGCGACCATCTAACTTAACTGAACTTGAATTGTTTGTCCAAAATACCTTTATCCAGGATCCAGGAACTGATTAAAAGCTACAGGAAGCGACTAGAGGCTGTTATCTTTGCAAAAGGAGGATGTACTAAATATTAATGTCACTTTTCTGTTGAGGTGCCCATACTTTTGCACCGGTCAAATTTTGGTTTAATGCATATTGCGCATTTTCTGTTAGTACAATAAACCTCATTTCAATCCTGAAATATTACTGTGTCCATCAGTTATTAGATATATCAAACTGAAATGGCTGCTGCAAACACCAAAATATTTAGAACTAAAAATGATTAAGATTAATAGGGGTGCCCAAACTTTTTCATAGGACTGTATTAAATATATATGGTCATTTAACATATAAACATTATATAAAATACACATTACTGTGTAATAAGAGTATTATTTTTCATCATCAGCGATGTAGTCGTAGGACTCACAGGTGTGAACAAGTTCCTCACTAGACCAATGCTGATCGGGCCGAGGCTTCCTGAATGGCTGGAGTGATCATAGAGAGAACTGACAGGAGTCAGAGCTGGGGACAGTCTGGGGTGGAGTTAGAAAAGAGGCACAGATTCTGCTTTCAGAATAGAAGTATAAAATGATGAATATTGTATCAGGAATAAGCCACATAGCTCGATACACATTTACTGTCATAGGAATCAGTCACAAAATTTTTATTTCTTACTATGACTATCATCCATTTATGGAATTTTGCACTTGCAGCTCTTAATTAAAGAAGATCTTTCATGTCTACTTTCATGGTACTTGCAATGGTACTTGCAATTTTATACACCGCTAAAAAGCCGACAGTGCGCTGAATTCCGCGGACTATCGTCTTTCCCGTTATGTGCCCCCGGGTTGGAGATATCGCTGCTGTTACCGATAGCTCTTCAGTGTCAGAAGGGCATTTCTGACAGTCTGTGAAGAACGCCCCTCCTGACAGCTGAGTCCATAGCGCTGTACTGTCAGAAGGGGCATTCCTTAATGCCCACCGATGACGCTGAGCAGTGAGGAGCACCCCCTCCTCACAGTACTCGTCCATAGACTAGTACTGGGGGGGGGGGGCATTCCTCACTGCTCAGCGTCATTGCTGGGCAGTAAGGAAGGCCCCTTCTGATAGTAAAGTGCTACGCACTCTATTGTCAGGAGGGGCATTCTTCACAGACTGTCAGAAACACCCTTCTGACACTGAAGAGCTATCTGTAACTGCACCGATATCTCTTCCCCCGGGACACATAACGGGAAAACGACAGTGCGCTGAATTTGGTGCACTGTCGGCTTTGTAGCAGTATATAAAACTGCAAGTGCCTGAGGATATGAAAGGTCTTCTTTAATTGAGAGCTGCAAGCGCATGGGGGGCAGTCCCTCACCCCGGAGTGCTCTCTGTATTGTGCCACAATACAATCTACAGGGGTCATATAATTATTTGTAATTCCAATATGCAAAAACTATAAAACTAAGAAGACAAAGCATTCTGTGTACCTCCTCTTGTGTAAAATGGCATAGTCAGACACAGCTAAGCCGAGGAGTCATTCTCCTGAAGAGATGGATTTTCTCCAAAGATCATCAAATCGCCCCTGTAATAAATAGTACAGAAATACACAAAGCTTTCATCTCCCCCCACAACGTTTCTGGCTACTCTATCGCTGCTCTCCATCTACCTGGAATATCTGTAACCTTGCACTGGCTTCTTCAGATGTTATATCTGGAGTCAGCGGTCCGTCCTGTAAAAAACACATCAGTATATTACTGGAAATAGCGCCATATCATCGCTGGTCACGCAGAGCAGTAAATATGCAAATCACTAATGCAATGTTGGAGTTTTGTCTGATATGCCAATCATAATAAATGGTCTGACAGGTGCAAGGCACAAGGTAAATGTGTTCATGAATTCTCTCTATGTGTGTGTTAGGCCGGGGACATACAGGCCGGAAACACCACGGGAAAAATCGTGGGGCTATACAGTAACAGCAAAGTGGGCATGGGATTCATACAAATCCCATGCCCACTTTGCGTTAAAATCCGCAGCAAGAACACGCTGGCAGCTTTCCCATAGATATAATGGTAATAGAAAATCCACGGAGGAAAACTCTGTGACCTTTCTGTTCAAAGCTCAGCGGGAAGAACCGCGATGCGTTCCCACAATGCTTGTTTTTTCGGGGCGTTCCTCCCCGCTCACACTGCACAGCGCGATAGGTGCTGCTGTGAGGAAGGATGTCCCTGACTGACTGTAAAGAGCTATGGTACCGGAACTGATAGCTCTTTATCTGGGGCACAGAACTGGAAAGCTGCCAGTGCGCTGAATTCAGCGCACTGTCGGCTTTCCAGCAGTATATAAAACTGCCTGTGCCAAAATCGGTGAAAGGTCCTCTTTAGTCCTCATGTCCAGTGGTGGGACGTCAAGTCAGGTAAAGAGAAGGTCGTCATTACTGGGGCATGGTCAGAAAGCATCATACATCCTATCTCAGAGTCAGATGTAAACAGGGCCAGGGTTTTAGACATAAGTACATAATCCAATCTATGGTGAGATTGATGTGGTGTTGAATAGAAAGAATAGTCACGTACATTCGGGTTGCAAAGCCTCCAAGTGTCCATTAAGTTGAGAGACTGAAGGGAAGAATGAATTTTTTGCAATGCAGCTTAAGATAATGTTGCTCTTTTTTCACAAAAGATGAATCCAGCATAAGGATAGATTGGATGAATAAAATTTAACTTTTATTTAATCTTCATAAAAAGTAGAAATGTGCTTACAGCAAGATCCAAATTGCATGGCATGCAATTTGGATCTTGCTGTAAAGCACATTACTACTTTTTA
Source organism: Leptodactylus fuscus (assembly GCF_031893055.1). NCBI lineage: Eukaryota > Metazoa > Chordata > Amphibia > Anura > Leptodactylidae > Leptodactylus > Leptodactylus fuscus. The sequence goes on along the minus strand of NC_134267.1, from coordinate 28,238,875 downwards.
TGAAGATTAAATAAAAGTTAAATTTTATTCATCCAATCTATCCTTATGCTGGATTCATCTTTTGTGAAAAAATTGTATTCCTGCTGGTTGAAGTCCACCTGCGTTTCCGTGCATTCGGCTGGATGAGAGGGTGAGTTGGAAAAACATATTAAAAAAAAACATATTACATATAATGTTGCTCTACCCAGGGATAAGTCCTGCAATGGATCCAAAGTCACATTGAAGTCGCCCCCAATTGTGATGTCCACTTCTGCAAATAAAGACAATTGTTGAAGAGAATTCACTAACCAGGAGAATTTGGTTTTGATTTGGCGCATATAGATATGCATCCAGGCACATACAAAAAACAGATAAGCTTACGCGTTTCGGGAACAAGGATGAGGTCCCTTATGTTTTTAAATTTTTGAAGTAAAAGTTATATTTTATATATAATTGGGCATGCTGGAGTAATTTTTTGTTTTTTTGACTATTGCCTACCCCGTGAAACAGTCCGGGGGTTTCTCTGTGCAGCCCATTTGCTCGTACAATAGATCCAGTAATATATACAGTATACAGGTCATTCCATGGTGGTCAGAGCTGCATATATACTGCTGCATATAGATATGCTAATGTTATGGGTCTACATAGGAGCGTTCCTTTTAAGAAGATGTACCAACCCTCTGCATCCGTAAGCTGAGATTTGGCAACAAATGGGAGAGAGTGTTTGAGGGCTATGTAAACTCCCTTCGAAGAGGAAGAGGGGTGAGAGGAGTAGTACCATTTATTAAAAGGGGGACTGGGAAGGTTTGGGAACTCGGTCTACTTTGTAATGCGTTACTTGTAGAAAAAGTATATCAACATTTAGTTTCTTAATCAAATGCATGATCCCATGCCTCTTATTTGGGAGAATTTAAACCATTCACATTGAAAGATGTGACCCAGAGGTTTAGGGGTTAGAATGGGGTCTATTGAAGGGGTTTGTTTAACTCTTTGAGTCATAGTATAGAGAGCACCACAGTATAAGAAAGCTGAAAGAGTTAGCCTACAAAAGGATGGAAGGGAAGAAGGGGGGGGATGGTCAGAGGGTTAGAGTTAAGGTAGTATGAGCAGGTAGTAAAGCTAGTAAGTACGAGGTAGTGATCCAAGTAAGACACACTACTAAGCTGGTGGCTGGTAGAAAATTCTAAATATACCTCTAGGGCAACCAGAACACAACAGTAGTTCTATCTTACAAATAACAACTAAATCCGTGTTTGGGGTGGTAGGTTATAAGTCTTGATCGGGAAATACGCCGATCAGACACCAATAAGAAAAAAATATAACAATAATAACAGATGACAGTCCCAGACCGATTAAACTGGTTAGCAATAGGGAACAACAGAAAGAGAAAAAAGAAACCAATGTATGCAAAGTCACACTGGATGTGGGAAGAAAGACTACTCAGGTTATTAAGGCCCTTCAGTTGGTTGCTTCAATGGGACACACAACAAAAAAGTTATGGGGGACATAATGTCCTGTTGCTTAGTGCACTGTCATCAAGCCAATATACCACCTGCTCAATCCAGTGAAGGGCCCAAAAGAGACAGCCACTGTTGAGAAAGTGCATGTCTCATCCTTGAAGCGGACCTCATCCTTGAACGGTACCTTGTAGAAGTTGGCCCAGATGACAATGAAGGAAGCTCTGGGAGGACTGAAGCCATCTGCGACGGCAACCACAAAGGAATGTCGATCAGATACATACCCAGGAGAGCTGAAATTAGTTGTAGATACTTAGCGTGGTGCACTCTTCTGTTTCCATGGGTTACAGCAAGACCGAATGGGTAAAGCCATGCATTTTGAAGCTCCTCCAGAAGTGGCTTAAGTAGGCGGCGTTTTGCCAGGATAGATGGTGCGAGGTCTTGATATAACGAAATCTCCACATCTTCAAATAGGATCTGTGGTTTAGACCTAGCAGCAGACAAAATGGCGGCACTGTCCACATATGAGAGTAAACCACACACCACATCTCATGGTGGCTCACCTGGCTTCGGTTTAGGTCTGAGAGCCCTGTGAATCCTTTCTGTAGTGACAAAGAACGCGCTCTCAGGGCCAAGCAGGTCTGCAAAGAGCTTCTCCGCCATTTTAGAAAGGTCTTCAGGTTGGTATGTTTCAGAGAGGACCTTTATGCAGATATTCTTCCGCCTTTTTCTATTTTCTTGGTCCTCTATGAGTGCCATGGACCTATCCAGCTATTCCCCATGGTGCTGGAGATGTTTAGCTATAATCTCTGAATAGTCTTTAACCGCCGAGTAAGTCTCCTCAAGCACCTGCACTCTGGACCCCAGAGATTGAATGTCCGTTCTTATAGCAGCAAGCTCCACTAACACAGGGCTCAAGGCTTTAGTAAGGGCCTTCTGTATGAAGGAACGGGAAATCAGCATATTACCAGCATCAGCGTGTTCTTCCTCAGACGCGCTATCAGCTCCTGAGTCTGCCGCCACTTCCCTGTCACGCCTCTCTGCAGGCACCATCTTGGAAGAACTTCTGCAGGTCACTCTACATTTTTGTAAATTTTGGGGTACTGGGAGGTTCCACCTGCTTACTCCCTCCGATTTTGATAATTTTCACTGGTCTGGATAGCTGTGAAAGGTGTCTAAACGGCCCGGTAAGCAGGAGCTCCAGGGAAATGCTGCCATCCACACACGCGGTCAGACTCCGCCCCCGAATGATATATAAAAAATGAACATGAACACATTAGTATATAATAAATAGCCATAAAAACAACATACAAAAGCAACTCCTAAGTATGATATAGTATATATGAACAGCTAAATAGTACAAAGCCTTACCATGTGTGTACACACAGACCATTTTAAAGAGATTGCCTTTCTCTGGTTCATGTCCACAAGAAATGTTAGAAGTATTAGTCATAAAGCTTCCTAAACCAAGGAAAAACCCTTGATACCCCATCTAACGTCTGACCCATCTCACTCTTAAACACATATTTGAAACTGTATGCCAAGGTCCTATCATGGTTGAGAACTGTCCACTCAGCTAGCGATTTCTCTGCAGGAGTATTGTCTACCCCTTATTATATTACCAAATGAATCCGTCAGGGGTGCTCCATAATCCCCCTGATTTTCGCACTGACTGTGGAAACATTTGCCCAAAGCATTGGGTCCTCTCTGAATCTTTTTAGGCATTGAGGTGGGTTTAACTGAGCATCACATAGGGTTATTTGCAGACGACATTATTATGTCACTCTCAAAGCCTGAACAATCTCTCTCCACTGTGATGACCCTTATTAATGACTCTCATAATGTAAGCTAATACAAAGTGAACACCTCAAAAGCCCTGACTCTGAATACGGGCATTCCCCTCCCTATATAGCAACATCTTCAGCAAATCTTACCCTTTCCATGGGCAGTGGATACCCTATTTAGGGGTACAATTAACAAACCCATCTTCACAACTCTGCAGGTCTAATTACTCAAAACTTTTACTGACCATACAAACCGTATTACCTCTGACTCCAAAGTCCTGATCTCATGGCTAGGTCGGCTTTCTGCAGCAAAAATGTTCCTTGTCCCAAAGATCCTACATTACTTTAGGAACCTCCCCATCAAAATTCCCAGACATATTAACACCCTTCAGCGCTTATTAATATTATATTATATTATGACATAAAAGAGCCAGGATCCCAACATCTTTACTGCTTCTCCCCAAATCTAAAGGAGGGCTAGACTGTCCTAATTTATTCCATTATTATTATGCATCTATTTTGGATCAATTGGCATATGTCTGAAGGGAAACAATGGGTTGATATCGAGAGATACTGTTCAGGATTGCCTTCTCTAACATTACTGCCGTGGCACTTCAGATTTTCATCGTCAACGATTAAATTACCCGACATGCAGGCAGCAAAAGATGTGTGGAAACTATATTATACTAGACTTATCGTCCTTCAAATTAACCTTTGGAGACCCTTCTTTCCATTATCCCAGATCTAGATATCCAGAAATGGGTTCAGGAGGATTTACTAGTTTTGGATCAGTTATATCAGGACAAAGTATAACATTCATTTACCCATATTTGTGACCGATTCCATGTTCCCAAACATGGCTTCTAATAATATTCACAAGTCCACTACTTTCTGAAAGAGGACACGTGCTATAAGGGTATGTTCACACACAGTTTTTTGCAGGTGAATTTTCACGTGGAATCCGTCTCAAAATCTGCCTGCAAAAATGTCTCCTATTCATTTCAATGGTATATACTTCTGTGAGCCTTCGGCTCACAAGTCCCAGGGATAATAAGCTCCTTTTAAATAGAATTGATAGATGCCTCCAATTCTATTAAAAAGGAGCGCATCTTCCCTGAGACTTGCGAACCAAAGGCTCACGGAAGTATATATCACACGTGGTCAGTCAGTCCAGACGACCAATTATCCCAGAAGTACAAGTCAACCTTAAAATTTGTAACCTCACATCCCATATGGGCGTAGCAAGTCCCCCCCCAAGATTTAAGGAGAATCTTGAGGGGGGACTTGCTGTATCTAAATAATCAGAAGGAGGGCAGTCTCTGTTCCGGCTACTATCCTCAATTGCCAATTCATTCAATGGGAGTCACTAGCTTTTTTTTTCCCACTAGTGATTTTTTTTTAGCTAGCATGAAAAATAAACCACATGTCCTCACTGTCCACACATGACACACTCCTGATTAAGCCCATTCATTCATGCCTATTCAGGAGAGGAATGCCGCAACGGCATGCTGGTGCCTATGCATAGCATCCGCTCACCCCTATTACAAATTGGTTTTAGATCTAAATGGGAGTCCGATCTCAGCCAGACATTCACCGACGCTCAATGGACTGAGCAATTCTCCTTACCTTTGAGGGTATCTAATTGCATTGTTCATCTGGAGTCATTCAGAAAATTGATGTACAGATGGTATTATACTCCAATTAGACTAGCACTATTTTGCCCACGGTCTCTAAAACATGCTGGAGATGTAATATAGAAACTGATTTTCTTCTGCATATATGGTGGTCATGTCGTCGATTTACGCAACTCTGGACCTAAATTTATAACATGCTGTGCAGTATAGAACGAACGTAGCATGTGACGTCGCACGCAGGGAGCGTGACTAGGGGCGGGCAGTAGGGGAGACAATTGGAGGCCCCCGTGTGCTGTGGGCTGGAGGGGGCGGGGCCGAGCGCGGATTGAACAGGCCGCGTGGCTGGGAGTCGGCAGTTTAGAAACACACGACCTAGCTGACAGTTGTCAGCACATCACACTGTCGGAACTTTGCACAGCAGCAGACTATCCCTGCCGGCATTTTAACTGCAGCGCGGCAGGAGGATTAGGAGGTGACGGCTGACATCAGCCTCCTTGCCAGGCATCATAACTTTGCAGAGTGGGGCTAGCTTACAGCAGGTAACAACCTTGGAACTCTACTACATAGATAGCTCTCAGCACGCTTTCCCTTCCCGGTGTGAACTCTGCAATCTGAAGGTAAAGCAGCATGGCTTCCATAACTCAGATGTTAGAGCAGCTGCGAGCTGCTCCAGAAGTTAATGGAGAGGCCTGACTGAAGGACCAACTATCAAGCGTTTTACCACAGCAGCACAAGCTGCACCTCCTCCACAATACCACCAATGGCGGAAGCCACAGTGCGGCCGGCACGCAGAACTCACCCTCCTGCACGACTTAGCCCAGAAGAACATGCAGCGCAGGCGAGGTATACATGTGCTTTGAAGGACCTTTAGGAGCACATTTAAAGAAGGAAGTAAAGGAAAAAATTTGGAGGGACGAATATATTGAGATTTTTTCTTTGCTTCCTCTTGCTAAGTTTAATTTAGATAAAGGGAGGAAGGAGGAGAGTAAAAAAGAGGAGGAGGAGAAGCGTACATGAAGGCTGAACCCGCAAACCTTTTCAAACTGGACGCAGGTCTTTTGCATATTAGTGTAATCGGCAAAAAGGGGCCAGACAATTGTTTGGCCTTGTTTTGCTACTTAGATTCCATTAGTGAGGCTTACAGGGTGTATGGCGGACAAACCTGGCTCAGGTATGAAAGCAGTGAGGCCCAGTATAAGGTGGGACCAGAAAGATATTAGTCTGTGGTTGTGGGTGATGGCACCATCGAGGTATGTTCAGCCTTTTCCCGAGATGGCCGGTGGATCCGGCCACAGCAGGGGTGGGGGAAATACAGCAGGAGCAGCTGCAAAGTCTCAGCAGAGATACGGGATGTGTTGGCAGTTTAACGAAGGGCAGTGTAAATTTGGACTCACATGTAAATTTAAACATGCCTGTTCGTTCTGTGGGGGCATATCGCATGCGGTGGACATGGGCCAGACACCAGTGAGGTTGGAGGACATGGTGCCGTATCTAAATAGATATGTTGATAGGGAAAAAGTGCAGTTATTGGAAGGATTCAGGTTTGGGTTTAAAATTCCTCCGCTGGAACTTAGGGCCCTTTCACACGGCGTAAGCGCTCGGCTCATTCGGAGCCGTACATGCAAGCGCTTCTAAACACTTCCCATTCACTTCAATGAGAGCGCGCGTAAAGCCGGTTTTATGAGCGCTCCCATTGAAGTGAATGGGAAGTGTTTAGAAGCGCTCGCGTGTACGGCTCCGAATGAGCCGAACGCTTACGCTGTGTGAAGGGGCCCTTAGGTCCCGTTTTCTATTAAAAATCTGAAGTCGGCACTTGAACATAGAGATGTGGTCACTAAGAAATTACAGAAGGAGGTAGCATTGGGTAGGATGGCTGGTCCTTTTCCGACACCACCAATGGACAGGTTGGTTGTATCCCCATTAGGAATGGTGCCTAAGAAGGAGCAGAATAAATTTCGGCTAATTCATCACCTTTCTTAGCCAAGGGGGTCGTCGGTTAACGACGGGATAGAACCTGTACTTTGATCGGTGGTGTATACGTCGTTTGATGCAGCAGTCCACAGGATTCGCCGCATTGCGCCATGTGCGTTGTTGGCAAAAACAGATGTTGAAGCGGCTTTTATTGGTTCATCCGGACAGTATTCGACTTTTGGGTTGTTATTGGGAAGGGGGTTACTATGTTGACAGGTGCCTTTCAATGGGTTGCTCCATCTCGTGTGCGTATTTTGAGGCCTTCAGTACATTTTTGGAGTCGGTAGTTAGGGAAGTGGCAGGGGTAGATTCGGTGATACATTACCTTGATGATTTCTTGTATGTGGGCCCGGCAGAGTCGACGTTGTGCTCTACACTGTTGGCTACCATTCGGTGGGTCGCAGATAGATTTGGGGTGCCATTGTCTCCGTAAAAAAAAAGGGGGCCTGTGTATGAGATTAAGTTTCCTAGGGATTGAAATAGATACGGTAGCAATGGAGTCAATGTTGCCTAGTGACAAGCTAGAAGACTTGAGGAGGGTAGTGCAACGAGTAACCTGCGTACAGAAGATGATGCTTAGGGACCTCCAATCATTGCTGGGTAAGTTAAATTTTGCCTGTCGCATTATGCTGATGGGTACAGTGTTTAGTCAACGGTTAGCCGGGACTATGAAGGGTGTATCCAATCCCCGCCATTTTGTGAACCTTGAAAGGGTGGAGAGAGATGATTGAAAGTATGGGGGATGTTCTTGGAACAATACAATGGGCGTTCATTGCTGCAGACGGGCGGTAATTGATGTTTTTGATTGTGAACTGTATACTGATGCGGTGGAAGCATTGGGCTTCGGGCCCTATTACGGAGAGCAATGGTGTTCCGCTCCATGGTCGCGCGTGTAGCAGGGGAGGGGATTGACTCGTAACTTAACTCTCCTGGAATTATTTCCAATTGTGGCGGTGTCAGTTTGGGGGGAGGCATTTCAGAATAAGAAAGTTAGCTTTCATTGTGACAATATGTCAGTAGTGTCAGCGATCAATAACACTTCGGTGGCGTCACCGCCAGTTGTCAAATTGTTACATGTTACGTGTGAGGTGGCTGTTCACGTGCCGGGGGTAAAAAAATGATATTGCCGATTCTTTGTCTCATTTTCAGTCGAAGCGATTTCGATCAATGGTTCCAATGGCGGAGAAGGTGGGCATCACTTGTCCTCCATAATTATGGGAGCTGGTCTGTGAGGAGCAGGACAGTTGACACGATTATCATTGGCCCCTGGCACATGGGATAAGTACAACAGGACTTGGGTTTTGTGGGAATAATGGATTGGGGGTTTGGGACCTTTGGAAGGTGAAGCCGACGGAGTTGGGGCTATGTTATTGTTGATGGTTCAATGGGCCGCAGAAGGGTCGTCAGTGGCGAGGGTGAACAGTTTTGTTTTGCTCAATCTCGTGTGCGTATTTTGAGGCCTTCAGTACATTTTTAGAGTCGGTAGTTAGGGAAGTGGCAGGGGTAGATTCGGTGATACATTACCTTGATGATTTCTTGTATATGGGCCCGGCAGAGTCGACGTTGTGCTCTACACTGTTGGCTACCATTCGGTGGGTCGCAGATAGATTTGGGGTGCCATTGTCTCCGGAAAAAACAGAGGTCACTGCCCAGATAATATCCCAAGATTGATCTGATCCAGATAAAAACAATGAGGAGAAGAAGAACATCATGAAGGCAGAACCAGAGACAGTGAGTAAAGACACAGATGAGGGAATTGATACTCCTGTAGGGCACTGTATAAAGGAGGTATGGCCGAGCACAGATCCTATTATACCCCCCCAAAAAGATGGTGGATTCTAAAATGGCTCAGAAAGGGCAATAACAGCAGTACAGAGATCACCAGGGGAGGAGGAAAATTATGCAGCCCCTACAGTCTAGATATTAACATGGAGGAAGAAGAAGAGCAAGAGGAGGAGAATGAAAATATCTATAAGAGACATGATGTGAAGGAGGCATGGCCAGCCATGGATACAGCTGCACCGAAAAGTAAGTGGTGGATCCCAAAGTGTCTGCAGAGGAAATGGAACCGCAATGCAGTAGAGGCCCGGCCATCAATACACTGGAGGGCAATTTTCTGCTGCAACGCAAAAAACATTGGAGTAAGAAAATAGAACATCCCTGGACTTCCTGATCTGTCCGGCTGGAGACATATTGAATATATCATCACAAATTTTCTTGCATTTACGGTTAATTATACATTATAAAAAAAATTAAAGCTTCGATTTCCAAAACCTTACTCACATACTCCTTATTTTGTGTAATATGTAACTGACATGTTGTGGTTTTATGTTGTTTTGATTTTAATAAAGATATAATGTTCCAAAAAAAAAATCTGCAGATGTCATTGTAGGTTGTGGATTGTTAGCTCTGCAGAACAATATGAGATCATGCACATTATATAAGGGGGCGCCGCGCTGACATTCCTCTGAGGGATACAGTTGATGGTGCAGAGATTGCAAAGTTTGTGAATAGTTTACAAAATTTTCAGTATGGAGGAGATTGAAGACTATCCAGGTGACAACTGGATACAAATGGTGAAGGACGCCAAACCAGAATTCAGGCTATTTCAATATATAGAGGTCTCGTGTTGGCCTAACCTAGACACTTTCATTATAAAGGAAGAGGAGGAGGAGGAGGAGGAAGAGGTGGTGATGGATGATATAGAACATCATAGAGGCAGAACCAGAGGCCATAAGTGAAGCCAGAGAAGAGGGAATGGATACTCCTGTAGAGCCGGCCATGGACAAAGCTACACCAAAAAAACAAGTGGTGGCTCTCAAAGTGCCTGTCGAGGAAGCAGAACCGCAAAGCAGTAGAGACTCGGCCATCAATACATTGGAGAGAAATTTTCTGCTGCTGCAAAGCAAAGACATTGGAGTAAGAAAATAGAACACCTCTGGGCTTCCTGATCTGTCCGACTGGAGAAATATTGAAGATATCATCTCAAATTTTCTTGAACTTACGGTTTATTATAAATTATAAAAATAAATGTATTCTCTTTGTTTCACTTCCTGTGTTTTCTGACTGGTATATTATAGGTAAATCAGCGCTGGGGTCTGGGTTTCTTATCCAATCAAGGACACCCCCTGCATGGAATTTGTATGTTCTCAATGAGTTTACATGGGTCTCCTCCAGGTACTCCAGGTCCCTTCCACACTCCAAAGACATACTGATAGGGAATTCAGGTTGTGAGTCTTACTGGGGACAGTGCTGACAGAGGGGGGGGGGGGGGGGGGGGGATTTATTAAGACTGCCATTTTTTACACCACTCTTAATAAATTAGTTCTTCTGGAGTAAAATGTGTCAGATTTATTAAAGGGGTTTACCCGGAAAAGGAAGTTATCCTCTATCTATGGAGTGAGCGTGAACTGTCCAACCACTGCTCCAATGAAAAAGGAGGATGAAAGTCCCTCGTTGTCCTAATCAGTGGGGGTCTGAGCGGTCAGCCCCTCATTCATCTGCAAGTTATCTCCTATTCTACGGATAGAAGACACCTTCCTTTTGTGGAAAAAACACTTTAAGGTTAAGGAACCATGTAGCAAAGTTTTTTTTACGCAGAGCTATTCACAGAAAGTCTGCAAAGGATTCCGTCCACTATACTTATAGGGAAACCGTTGGTGTTTCATTAGTCATAAATGACACTTCGATTTCCAAAACCTTACTCACATACTCCTTATTTTGTGTACTGTGTAACTGACATGTTGTGGTTTTATGTTTTTAATAAAGGTATAATGTTCCAAAAAAAAATCTGCAGATGTCATTGAATGTTGTGGATTGTTAGCTCTGCAGAACAGTATGACATCATGCACATTATATAAGGGGGCGCCACACTGACATTCCTTTGAGGGTTACAGTTGCTGGTGCAGAGTTGGAGAGAAGTATATAAAATGAACAGTATGTAAGAGATTGAAGACTATCCAGACGACAATTGGCTTCAAATGGTGAAGAACGCAAAGCCAGCATTCAGGCCTTTTCAATATAGAGAGGTGTCCTGTTGGCCAAACCTGGAAACATTCATAATAGAGGAGGAGGAAGAAACAGAGGAGGTGACGGAGGATAAAGATGCAGTAAAGATAAGTGCCCAAACAACATCAGAAGATTGGCCTTATACAGATAGAAACAACGAAGAGAAAATCATAACCAGAGAACCATGTGCCATAAGTGCAGCCAGTGAGGCAAAGGAGGAAGAACTGACTCCTGAAGGTGGATTGGAGTGGTGGCACCCAAAGTCCTGGACAGCAATACCATGGAGGAGGATATTCTGTTGCAGCAACACGAAGGCACCAGAGGAAGAAAAATGAACACCCCTGGGCTTTCTGACCCACCCGGCTGGAAACACATTCAATATATCATCTCAAACATCTTCGGGCCCTATTACGGAGAGCAATGGTGTTCCGCTCCATGGCCACGCGTGTAGCAGGAGAGGGGATTGACTCGTAACTTAACTCTCCTGGAATTTTTCCCAATTGTGGCGGTGTCAGTTTGGGGGGAGGCATTTCGGGATAAGAAAGTTAGGTTTCATTGTGACAATATGTCAGTAGTTTCAGCGATCAATAACACTTTGGCGTCGTCACCGCCAGTTGTCAAATTGTTACATGTTACGTGTGAGGTGGCTGTTCACGTGCCGGGGGTAAAAAATGATATTGCCAATAATAATGGATTGGGGGTTTGCGACCTTTGGAAGGTGAAGCCGATGGAGTTGGGGCTATGTTATTGTTGCTGGTTCAATGGGCCGCAGAAGGGTCGTCAGTGGCGAGGGTGAACAGTTTTGTGGCAGCGGTTTCTTTTGGTTGTAAATTGAGGGGGCTGGGAGATGTTACAAAAAACTTTCAAGCCATCATTCAGGCCATTTCATTATAGAGGTCTTGTGTTGGCCTAACCTGGACACATTTATTATAGAGGAGGAGGACGAAGAAGAGGTGATGGAGGATATAGAGACTGGAATAAAGATCAGTGCCCAAGCAACATCACAAGATCCAGATAAAAACAACGAAGAGAACATCATAAAGGAAGAACCAAAGGCCATAGTGCAGCCAGTGAAGCAAGAGAAGAGGAAATGACTCCTGAAGGTGCATTGGACTGGTGGCTCCCAAAGTGTCTGCAGGCCTGGACATCAATATCCTGGAAGGCAATTTTCTGCTGCTGCAACATGAAGTCACGAGAGTAAGAAAACCGAACACCCCTGGGCTTCCTGACCCGCCCGGCTGGAGAAATATTGAAGATATGTACTCAAACATTCTTGCACTTATGGTTTATTGTATGTTATAAAAATAAATTTGTTCTCTTGGTTTCACTTCCTGTGTTTTCACTCTTGCAGTGCCAAGAGTTGCGGCCTACCTCTAGCCGAAGCTTGGGGCTTAAGTTGTGAAGCCTTCCACTGATGTTGACATCTGAAAGAGACTCCTAACTTGCTGTGGCTTGGACAGACTACAGTCAGCTGCTGTGAACGCTGGGCCTGCACCAGACTAGCAGCGAAGCCTCAGTGTCACCCTGGATCTGCTTCTGTCCTCCCTCTCCTCCACATGGTCTCTGGAGCTGCAGCACCATACATCCAGGAGCACAAAATTGGAGCTGAAGGGACACAACAGGCTCCCTGGCCCCAAACCAGCAATTCAGCCTCCCTCCTGTTGCAGAGCATCAACTCAATACATTTTACTCCCTACAATCTGCTTTCCTACACTCTGGGCCAGGGACTGCTTACTCCAACTGCACAGAGGACCTGCAACCTATCATCTGAGTCTGTGAGTTATGTTATACCCCCTTTTTTTGGTTCATCGGTGTTGGCTGGCCTGGCGTTTTTTTCCCGAAAAACGGTTACAGGGTTAACCCCCCCTGTGAGCTGGTACAGGGGAACGGGTCATCTGGATTCTCGGTGCCGCTGGTTGCAGCTGGCGGTAGTAGATTGGATACTTGATTAGGTTAGGGTCAGGCCAGTGAGATGTGATCTTCGTAACCCAAGGACTCTTATCCCCCTCCGGTTACTCAGGATAATGTTGTCAATTGTATAACAATTTTTTATCAGTATTAAAGATGTTTATTTATGTTGTTTGTTAATAAACACGGCTGCTGTAGCCGATAAAAATCCTGTCTGGGTTTGTGTGTTTTGATTCCCAGAAAAGAGGAGGGTACTGGTTTGTGTACGGTTAGAGAAAAAACTTCCAGGTAGGTTGAGGGGCTATAGCAGTATTTGATGTGAAGGTGGGGGTTAAGAAAAGGGGGCCCCGTAATCTGCAATCTCTTGTCAAGTCCAGTATCTGTTCCCTGTGGACCTCATGTGACTTTGCTTTCACTAGGCATTGACACATTACCCCTTCATGATCAATGTATCATTTTCCATGTACCAGATCTAAGATAGCCCAATTATGGAAAAGCCCTGACTTTCCCTGTATTCCTGAAATCACTAGAGCGGTCACCTTCAATTGTACTATGGAATATTTGTTATCATGTAGACTGGGTAATACTCTTGCTAGAGATGAGCGAACAGTAAAATATTCAATGTTCGTTTTTCGTTTCAAATAGCCGCTCAATATTCGACTATTTGAACGAATAGTGAACCCCATTATAGTCTATGGGAGAAAATGCTTCGTTTCAGGGGATCCCACCATTCGACTCAGGAGGGTCACCAAGTCCACTTTGACACCTCAGCAAATGATGGCAACACCTCTGCAATGCAACTGGGACAGCAGGGGAAGCATGTCTGGGGGCATCTAACACACCAAAGTCCCTGTATTACTCCACTATCATAGCCTAACAACTACACACTTTCCACATTCAAAAAATCCTCTATCAAAGTGGGAAAATACCTGGAAACCTTCTTTACTCCCCAAATGGATGGACACAAACCCAAATTTAAGCTCAACAAACATTAACAAGCACCCCTTTAAATCACGTTGCCCATGACAACCACAGATGGAATAGGCAATGGGAAATCCAACAGTATCCACCCTAAACTGTCATTGTGGATGTGAGTGTGTGTGTGTGTGATGTGGTAAGACCTTCCAAAATTCACTTTTCTAGCCCTTAACACAGGGGTAGGGAACCTTTGGCTCTCCAGCTGCTGTGAAACTACAACTCCCAGCATGCTCCATTCACTTCCATGGGAGTTCCCAGAACAGAGAGCCAGTATGCATGCTGGGAGTTGTAGTTTTGCAACAGCTGGAGAGCTGCACGTTCCCTACCCCTGCCTTAACATGAGCCCTTCCAAATTAAGTTACAGGCCCTTAAGCTGAGCTACCAGCAGAGATTGAGGCCCTTCAGGTGACTTCAGCCTTCTACCTGCAGATTTAGGCCCTTTGGGTGAGCTGAGCCTTGCACGAGCAGAGTGTTAGACCCTTTAAAATTCTATGCCCCTAAAACAGTGGTTCCGCAACCATCACTCTCACTAGTAATTGCTGTGGATTCCGGCTATTTTTCAGGCCCCCCCCAAAAAAAATTCAAGGCTTTTTCAGGCTATATGAACTTGTAATTGCTGTGGATTGCTGCTATTTTTCGGGTCCCCCCAAAATTCAATGCTTTTTCCAGCCATTTCAACTTGTAATTGCTGTGGATTCCGGCTATTTTTCAGGGCCCCCCCAAAAAAATTCAAGGCTTTTTCCAGCTATATGAACTTGTAATTGCTGTGGATTGCTGCTATTTTTAAGGCCCCTCCCCAAAATTCAAGGCTTTTTCCAGCTATATGAGATTGTAAGGGCTGTGGATTACTGCTATGGTTCAGGCCCCAAAATTCAAGGCTTTTTCCAGCTCTATATGAACTAGTCACTGCTGTGGAGTCTGGCTATGTTTCAGGCCCCCCCCCCCAAAGTCAAGGCTTCTTTCAGCTATATGTACTTGTAATTGCTATGGATTGTTGCTATTTTTCAGGCCCCCAAAATTCACGGCTTTTTCCAGCTATATGAACTTGTAATTGCTGTGGATTGCTGCTATGTTTCAGGCCACCCCAAAATTCAAAGCTTTTTCCAGCTCTATATGAATTAGTCACTGCTGTGGATTCTGGCTGTCTCAGCGCCCCCCCCCCCCCCCCACACACACACACACAAAAAAAAACAAGGCTTATTTCAGCAATATGAACTTGGAAATGCAGTGGATTGCTGCTATTTTTCAGCCCCCCCAAAAAAAAAAAATTCAAGGCTTTTTCCAGCTATATGAATTTGTAAATGCAGTGGAATGCTGCTATTTTTCAGGCCCCCCAAAAAAATTCTAAGCTTTTTCCAGCTGTATGAACTTGTAATTGCTGTGGATTGCTGCTATTTAAGCCCCCCCAATTCAAGGCTTTTTTCAGCTATATGAACTTGTAAATGCAGTGGATTGCTATTTTTCAGCCCCCCCCCAAAAAAAAAAAATTCAAGGCTTTTTCCAGCTATATGAATTTGTAAATGCAGTGGATTGCTGCTATTTTTCAGGCCCCCCAAAAAAATTCTAAGCTTTTTCCAGCTGTATGAACTTGTAATTGCTGTGGATTGCTGCTATTTTAAGCCCCCCCAATTCAAGGCTTTTTCAGCTATATGAACTTGTAAATGCAGTGGATTGCTGCTATTTTTCAGGCCCCCCAAAATTCAAGACTTTTTCCAGCTATGTGAACTTGTAATTGCTGTGGATTCCGGCTATGTTTCAGGCCCCCCCAAAATTCAAGGCTTTTTCCAGCTATATGTACTTGTAATTGCTATGGATTGTTCAATTTTTTTAGGCCCCCAAAATTCAGAGCTTTTTCCAGCTCTATATGAACTAGTCGCTGCTGTGGATTCTGGCTATGTTTCAGCCACCCCCAAAAAATAAAAAATTCAAGCTTATTCCAGTTATATGAACTTGTAAATGCAGTGGATTGCTGCTATTTCTCAGGCCCCCCCAAAAAAATTCAAGGCTTTTTCCAGCTCTATATGAACTAGTCACTGGTGTGGATTTCAGCTATTTTTCAGCCCCCCCCCCCAAAAAAAAAAAAAAATCAAGGCTTTTCCCAGCTATATGAACTTGTAATTGCTGTGGATTGTTGCTATTTTTCAGGCCCCCCAAAAAATTCACGGCTTTTTCCAGCTCTATATGAATTAGTCACTGCTATGGATTCCGGCTATGTTTCAGCCCCCCCCCCCCCCAAATTCAAGGCTTTTTCCAGCTATATGAACTTGTAATTGCTGTGGATTGCTACTATGTTTCCGAACCCCAAAAAATTCAAGGGCTTTATCCAGCTATATGAACTTGTAAATGCAGTGGATCGCTATTTTTCAGCCCCCCCCCAAAATTCAATGCTTTTTCCAACTATATGAACTTGTAATTGCTGTGGATTGATGCTATTTTTCAGCCCCCCCCCAAAAAAAAAATTCAAGGCTTTTTCCAGCTATATGAACTTGCTGTGGATTGCTGCTATTTTTCAGCCCCCCAAAAAAAATTCACGGCTTTTCCAGCTATATGAACTTGTAATTGCTGTGGATTGCTGCTATGTTTCAGGCCCCCCAACATTCAACGCTTTTTCCAGCTATATGTACTTGTAATTGCTATGGATTATTGCTATTTATTAGGCCCCCAAAATTCACGGCTTTTTCCAGCTATATGAACTTGTAATTGCTGTGGATTGCTGCTATGTTTCAGGCCACCCCAAAATTCAAGGCTTTTTCCAGCTATATGAACTTGTAATTGCTGTGGATTACTGCTATGTTTCAGGCCCCCCAAAATTCAAGGCTTTTTCCAGCTAAATGAACCTGTAATTGCTGTGGATTGCGGCTATGTTTCAGGTCCCCCAAAATTCAAGGCTTTTTCCAGCTATATGAATTTGTAAATGCAGTGGCTTGCTGCTATTTTTCAGCCCCCCCCCCCCCCCAAATTCAAAGCTTTTTCTTGCTGTATGAACTTGTAATTGCTGTGGATTGATGCTATTTTTCAAGCCCCCTCAAAATTCAAGGCTTTTTCCAGCTATATGAACTTGAAATTGCTGTGGATTGCTGCTTACGTTTCAGGCCCCCCCAAAACTCAAGGCTTTTTCCAGCCATACGAACTTGTAATTGCTGAGGATTGCTGCTATGATTCAGCCCCTCCCCCCAAAAAAAAAAAATTCAAGGCTTTTTCCAGCTCTATATGAACTTGTAATTGCTGTGGATTACTGCTATGTTTCAGGCCCCCCCAAAATTCAAGGCTTTTTCAAGCTATATGAATTTGTAAATGCAATGGATTGCTGCTATTTTTCAGGCCCCCTCAAAATTCAAGGCTTTTTCCAGCTATATGAACTTGTAATAGCTGTGGATTGCTGCTACGTTTCAGGCCCCCCCAAAATTCAAGGCTTTTTCCAGCTCTATATGAACTAGTCACTGCTGTGGATTCCGGCTATGTTTCAGGTCCCCCCAAAATTCAAGGCTTTTTCCAGCTCTATATGAGTTAGTCACTGCTGTGGATTCCGGCTATGTTTCAGCCCCCCCCCCCACACACACCAAAATTCAAGGCTTTTTCAAGCTATATAGACTTGTAATTGCTGTGGATTACTGCTATGTTTCAGGCCCCCCAAAATTCAAGGCTTTTTCCAGCTATATGAATTTGTAAATGCGGTGGATTGCTGCTATTTTTCAGCCCCCCCACACACACACACAAAAAAATTCAAGGCTTCTTCCAGCTGTATGAACTTGTAATTGCTGTGGATTGATGCTATTTTTCAGGCCCCCTGAAAACTCAAGGCTTTTTCCAGCTATATGAACTTGTAATTGCTGTGGATTGCTGCTATGTTCCAGCCCCCCCCCCCCCCCAAAAAAAAAAAGAAACATTCAAAGCTTTTCCAGCTCTATATGAACTAGTCACTGCTGTGGATTCAAGCTATGTTTCAGCCCCCCCAAAATTCAAGGCTTTTCAAGCTATATGAACTTGTAATTGCTGTGGATTACTGCTATGTTTCAGGCCCCCCCCCCCCAAAATTCAAGGCTTTTTCCAGCTATAAGAATTTGCAAATGCAGTGGATTGCTGCTATTTTTCAGCCCCCCCCCCCCCCAAATTCAAGGCTTTTTCCAGCTGTATGAACTTGTAATTGCTGTGGATTGCTGCTATTTTTCAGGCCCCCTCAAAATTCAAGGCTTTTTCCAGCTATATGAACTTGTAATTGCTGTGGATTGCTGCTATGCTTCAGGCCCCCCCAAAATTCAAGGCTTTTTCCAGCTCTATATGAACTAGTCACTGCTGTGGATTCCAGCTATGTTTCAGGTCCCCCCAAAATTCAAGGCTTTTTCCAGCTATATTAACTTGTACTTGCTGTGGATCGATGCTATTGTTCAGGCCCTCTCAAAAGTCAAGGCTTTTTCCACATATATGAACTTGTAATTGCTGTGGATTACTGCTATTTTTCAGGCCCCCTCAAAATTCAAGGCTTTTCCAGCTATATTAACTTATAATTGCTGTGGATTGCTGCTATGTTTCAGACCCCCCAAAATTCAAGGCTTTTTTCAGCTCTATATGAACTACTCACTGCTTTGTATTCTGGCTATTAAGGCTCCCCCCCCCAAAAAAAAAAAAAACTTCAAGCCTTTTTTCTGCTCTATATGAACTAGTCACTGCTGTGGATTCCGGCTATTCTCTGTGTGGACAGCCAAAAATGAAAGCTGTTTCTCCGCTATATATGAAGTTGTAACGGTTTTCTACCGTCGGTGGAAAGCTGGACTGATGTCCCTACAGTGTATAGCTCTGAGAAGAGCTGTTGGTTTTCTACTTTAGTTCTTCCCTGCCTATCTGAAGCTAATCGCTATCTAGCCCTCAGCAGATGTCTTTCTCTCCCTATGTCTGACTGCAAATAATGGCGAATAGGGCGGCGGCTGTTCTTATAAATGGGAGGTCACATGTTTTCGGCAGCCAATGGTTTTTTTCCATTTTTTTTTCACTGCCTCCATTGTTGTAGTTCCTGTCCCACCTCCCCTGCATAGTTATTGGTACAAAAAACGCGCCAGGGAAGGTGGGAGGGGATACAAATTTTTACTGCGTATGCGGCCTGGTATTCGATTGTGAACGAATACATCGAACGCCATGATATTCTATCGAATACCGATTCGATGGAACAGCGTTCGCTCATCTCTACCTCCTGCCTTTAAGAGTTTATGAGGTAAATAGGTAACGTGGTCATGCTATGAGTGCTAATTCTGCAATGTTATTTCCCCTGGTATCACATTATTAATTACTAATTTGAATATTACTCAATGGAACCTTTCCTATCTTGCTTTTGAGCCGTGACTACTGGAACACTGTTTGTTAATGTTGAGTGTCGGTTATTTATCATATTCTATTTCCTATGTCCTTCCCACCCCGATTCCCCCTTCCCCTCTTTTCCCCTTGTCTCTTCTTTCAAGACCACCACAAACTCACCTACTATCCCTCCTTTCCTTTTCCTTCCCCCTCGCCATTATTATTACATTTTGATATACTGTAATTTATATCGAATTATTGTACTGCATTTAGTATACTTGAAAAATCTTTTAATAAAATACAAGTTAAAAAAAAGAATCTTTCACTAGTAAGCATACTCAACAGAAAGAGACCTGCTCAAAAATCTACAAGTTTCTTCTATCGTATTCTCATGATAAATATCCGATATATATATATAAGTATATCCGACGCTGAGAAGAGGACTTAGGAATCACTCTGTCTATTGGTGATAGGAAGAAGGTTTCTCACGATGTGTGAGAATGCAAGAAAATCCCTTTTAACTACTTACCCGCACGTATAAAACACCGATATGGTTACAAAGCATAAGTCCCTCCATCCTGAACACTCGCTGGAGGTGTCACAAAGAAACTGGGAGTATATTACATATTTGGTGGCAGTGCTCACTTATACGCCCTTTCTGGAACAAAATTATCACCACTGTAGACAGAATTTGCGACGTACAGATCCTCACTTCTCCTGAACACATCCTGCTTTGGTTACCCCATGTTGATTTTTCCCCCAAACAGCAAACCTAGCTCCTCATCTCATAGCTGCTGTGCAACTCTTAATACCTATTCTCTGAAAGAATACCACCCCCCTTCTCTGTCGCACTGGGTTTCTAAAGTTAATGATATTTGCCGGATGGTGGAGCTGGTAAACTGGGCTAAAATGTCCAGAAACATCTCTCTTAAAACATGGAACCCCTGGCAGACCTTCAGACAGGCACTCACATAATTACGGAACATAAGCATCCACACTCCGCAATAATAAAATAAATCATCTGAGCACAGCACCTTCTTCTTCTTGAGGGCTACAGTTGATGGTTTAGAGATTACAGAGTTGGTGAGGACTTGACAAAATATTCAGTATGAAGGAGATTGGAGACTTTCCTGATGACATTTGGAAACAAATGGTGGAAGACATGAAGCCAGCATTCAGGCCTTTTCAGTACAGAGAGGTATCGTGTTGGCCTAATCTAGAGACTATAGTTATAGAGGAGGAGGACGAGGAAGAAGAGGTGGTGATGGACGATATAGAGGAGATTGGAGGAAAAGGTCAGTGCCCAGATAATATCCCAAGATTGATCTGATCCAGATAAAAACAATGAGAAGAAGAACATCATGAAGGCAGAACCAGAGACAGTGAGTAAAGACACAGATGAGGGAATTGATACTCCTGTAGGGCACTGTATAAAGGAGGTATGGCCGAGCACAGATCCTATTATACCCCCAAAAAAGATGGTGGATTCTAAAATGGCTCAGAAAGGGCAACAACAGCAGTACAGAGATCACCAGGGGAGGAGGAAAATTATGCAGCCCCTACAGTCTATATATTAACATGGAGAAAGAAGAAGAGCAAGAGGAGGAGAATGAAAATATGTATAAGAGACATGATGTGAAGGAGGCATGGTCAGCCATGGATACAGCTGCGCCGAAAAGTAAGTGGTGGATCCCAAAGTGTCTGCAGAGGAAGTGGAACCGCAATGCAGTAGAGGCCCGGCGATCAATACACTGGAGGGCAATTTTCTGCTGTAACGCAAAAAACATTGGAGTAAGAAAATAGAACATCCCTGGACTTCCTGATCTGTCCGGCTGGAGACATATTGAATATATCATCACAAATTTTCTTGCATTTCCGGTTAAATATACATTATAAAAAAAATTGAAGCTTCAATTTCCAAAACCTTACTCACATACTCCTTATTTTGTGTAATATGTTCTTATGGTAGAGTTGGAAGGGACCTCAAGGGCCATCGGGTCCAACCCCCTGCGAGTGCAGGTTTTCCTAAATCATCCCAGCTATATGTTTATCCAGATTCCGCTAAACTAATGTAACTGACATGTTGTGGTTTTATGTTGTTTTGATTTTAATAAAGATATAATGTTCCAAAAAAAATCTTCAGATGTCAGTGTAGGTTGTGGATTGTTAGCTCTGCAGAACAATATGACATCATGCACATTATATAAGGGGGCGCCGCGCTGACATTCCTCTGAGGAATACAGTTGATGATGAAGAGATTGCAGAGTTGGTGAATAGTTTACAAAATTTTCAGTATGGAGGAGATAGAAGACTATCCAGGTGACAACTGGATACAAATGGTGAAGGACGCCAAACCAGCATTCAGGCAATTTCAATATATAGAGGTCTCGTGTTGGCCTAACCTAGACACTTTCATTACAAAGGAAGAGGAGGAGGAGGAGGAGGAAGAGGTGGTGATGGATGATATAGAGGAGACTGGAGTAAAGATCAGTGCCCAGATAACATCCTAAGGCTGCCTTCACACCATGTAACGTGCAGCGTGATCTGACACGTATACGGCCTGTCAGAGTTTGCGCGCCGTAAAAGCTCCCATTCATTTCAATGGGAGTTAGGATTGTATACGTCGCGTTATTTTGCGGCAGCAAAATAACGCGGCGTATACACTCCTAACTCCCATTGAAATGAATGGGAGCATTTTGAGCGCGTCATCTGCCGGCACGTGTATACGTGCTAGATTGTGCTCCACTTTCCTCCGTGTGAACTTACCCTTACTGGGGACAGTGCTGACAGTGGGGGGGATTTATTAAGACTGCAATTTCTTACACCAATCTTAATAAATTAGTTCTTCTGAAGTAAAATGTGTCAGATTTATTAAAGGGGTTTACCCGGAAAAGGAAGTTATCCTCTATCTATGGAGTGAGCGTGAACTGTCCAACCACTGCTCCAATGAAAAAGGAGGATGAAAGTCCCTCGTTGTCCTAATCAGTGGGGGTCTGAGCGGTCAGGCCCCCATTCATCTGCAAGTTATTGCCTATTCTACGGATAGAAGACACCTTCCTTTTGTGGAAAAAACACTTTAAGGTTAAGGATCCATGTAGCAAAGTTTTTTTTACGCAGAGCTATTCACAAAAAGTCTGCAAAGGATTCCGTCCACTATACTTATAGGGAAACCATTGGTGTTTCATTAGTCATAAATGATGCTTCAATTTCCAAAACCTTACTCACATTCTCCTTATTTTGTGTACTGTGTAACTGACATGTTGTGGTTTTATGTTTTTTTATTTTTAATAAAGATATAATGTTCCAAAAAAAAATCTGCAGATGTCATTGAATGTTGTGGATTGTTAGCTCTGCAGAACAGTATGACATCATGCACATTATATAAGGGGGCGCCGCACTCACATTCCTCTGAGGGTTACAGTTGCTGGTGCAGAGTTGGAGAGAAGTGTATAAAATGAATAGTATGTTGGAGATTGAAGACTATCCAGACGACAATTGGCTTCAAATGGTGAAGAACGCAAAGCCAGCATTCAGGCCTTTTCAATATAGAGAGGTGTCCTGTTGGCCAAACCTGGAAACATTCATAATAGAGGAGGAGGAAGAAACAGAGGAGGTGACGGAGGATAAAGATGCAGTAAAGATAAGTGCCCAAACAACATCAGAAGATTGGCCTTATACAGATAGAAACAACGAGCAGAAAATCATAACCAGAGAACCATGTGCCATGAAGTTTGGTTACAAATGGGGAAGAACGCAAAGCCAGCATTCAGGCCATTTCATTATAGAGGTCTTGTGTTGGCCTAACCTGGACACATTTATTATAGAAGAGGAGGACGAAGAAGAGGTGATGGAGGATATAGAGACTGGAGTAAAGATCAGTGCCCAAGCAACATCACAAGATTGACCTGATCCAGATAAAAAAAACGAAGAGAACATCATAAAGGAAGAACCAAAGGCCATAGTGCAGCCAGTGAAGCAAGAGAAGAGGAAATGACTCCTGAAGGTGCATTGGACTGGTGGCTCCCAAATTGTCTGCAGGCCTGGACATCAATATCCTGGAGGGCAATTTTCTGCTGCTGCAACATGAAGTCACGAGAGTAAGAAAACCGAACACCCCTGGGCTTCCTGACCCGCCCGGCTGGAGAAATATTGAAGATATTTTCTCAAACATTCTTGCACTTATGGTTTATTGTATGTTATAAAAATAAATTTCTTCTCTTGGTTTCACTTCCTGTGTTTTCACTCTTGCAGTGCCAAGAGTTGCGGCCTACCTCTAGCCGAAGCCTGGGGCTTAAGTTGTGAAGCCTTCTACCGATGTTGACATCTGAAAGAGACTCCTAACTTGCTGTGGCTTGAACAGACTACAGTCAGCTGCTGTGAACGCTGGGCCTGCACCAGACTAGCAGCGAAGCCTCAGTGTCACCCTGGATCTGCTTCTGTCCTCCCTCTCCTCCACATGGTCTCTGGAGCTGCAGCACCATACATCCAGGAGCACAGGATTGGAGCTGAAGGGACACGACAGGCTCCCTGGCCCCAGACCAGGAATTCAGCCTCTCTCCTGTTGCAGAGCATCAGCTCAATACATTTTACTCCCTACAATCTGCTTTCCTACACTCTGGGCCAGGGACTGCTTACTCTAACTGCACAGAGGACCTGCAACCTACCATCTGGGTCTGTGAGTTATTAACGGGAGTCTTTCCCGTTATGTGCCCCGGGGCTGGAGATATCAGTGCAGGTACCGATAGCTCTTCAGTGTGAAAAGGGCGTTTATGATAGTCTGTGAAGAACACCCCTCCTGACAGCTGAGTCCATAGTGCTGTACTGTCAGAAGGGGTATTCCTTAATGCCCACCGATGACGCTGAGCAGTGAGGAGCACCCCCTCCCCCTCCTCACAATACTCGTCCATAGACTAGTACTGGGGGGGGGGGGGGGGGGGGGGGGGGCATTGCGTTTAAGTTCCGGTAGGATACAGATCAGCTCATCTTGGAACGACGCCTGACACAGGGTAAAAAGTCACAGAATGTTATGTTGTAGGTAAAAACAATAGACACACAAACAATCTCTGGTTAGTGGTTGTCAGAGAACTGTTCACGGCATTTGTAGTGATATTTATATAGGTGTCTTTTTGTGTGGGCAGAATAAAAGGTATGTAAAGGTGACGAGCTGCTGTTACAGCTGGATAATTGTGCAGATCAGAGGAGAAGCCGTTACAGTGTGGCGGTACTTATGTATCACAGCTCGATATATGGTATAGATCAGAGGATACGCCGTTAAAGCGTGGCGGTACTCATGTATTACAGCTGGATATATGGTATAGATCAGAGGATACGCCGTTACAGCGTGGCAGTACTCATGTATTACAGCTGGATAAATATGCAGATCAGAGGATACTTGTGTATTACAGCGGTGGTCCTGAGGATTGCTGTGACCACTCGGGGTACTGACACCAGTGAGTATTTGTAATAATGCAGCCGCCATGAGAAATAATGGTGATACATCCAATAACTATATTTATAAAAGTACGCCATCAGATTTTTGCAGGTAAAAATAACCTGGGCATATTGAGGGAGTATGACTGTTCTCTGCCATTATTCTGATATAACAAGGAGCAGGTCAGTATTACAACATATCCCCCAATACCTGAGGATACACAGCCCAAACTGCATTCTACACCACTTAGTGTACCTGGGAGCAGGGAAATTAGTAATATCTCATTACAGAGATCCAGCAGGTGCAGAAAGTCTTATAGACAATGGTCTTTGGGAAACAATAGACATATTAGTGGTCCTCATTATGGGGTAGGGGCCAGTCTGAGTAAATTGTTATCTGGATACTCACATTGGTCAGGACAAGAGTTCTTCACATAGTATAGATGTAGAATTACGGAATGATGAAGAATAAATAATATCCTGTACTTACTGCTTTGGACATAAGTTTATCAAAAGAATATCTCAAAGTATCGACAACTTCATTTTCTTCCCTTGTGACATTGAAATGAAATCTACTTAAGTTTGCATACACTTCCTATGGGAGAAAGGATTATCATTAAGATGTGACAGTAATCCAAGAGTACAAGATGGAGGTAACAATATCCGTGTGATATCAGCGGCGCTCACCTCTATTGGTCCCAGCAGACTCCTGCCAATTCGCATTTCATTGTCCCTGATCGCAGTCAGAGCGTCCATTACTGACTGCACGTCATCTACATCAAGAATCGGACGAGATAAGATTCTCAAATGATTGGTTATAAATTCTGAAATTCATCTTTACTTTATATTCCTCATTCAGGCGTCCGCACAGCAGCAATTTCCACGCCTTGGCCTCAGTACATATGGACATTTTTATGGGGGCTGGAATGGAAAAGAGAAGTGACTGAGAAAAACTGAATGATCTTGACTGCCACAAAAATCAAGAATGCATAAAGATGGCGGTATAATATAGCCATCTGGTGGTTTAGTGTCTCAAGTAGCCCAATACTAATAGTGTATGTGTCTGCAAAAAAAAGAATCTTTACATGCGAATCACATCCCCACTTTGCAGAAAAAATCGCAGTGAGAAGACGCTGCAATTTCCAAAACCGTTGTGGTTTTGAAAATCGCAGCATGTCAATTATATGTACGGAAACGCCGGCAGCTTCTCCGTAGATATAATTGTAACAGAAAGTCCACGGAGGAAAACTCTGTGAACTTTCTGTTCAAAGCCCTGCTAGAAGAACCACAATGCGTTCACGTCGTGGTTGTTCCCACAGTGCTTTAGTGCTGCGTTTCCGGCCCGTGGGGCCTTAGGCTGTATTTACATTACCTGTAAAGTGGATGGGATAGTGGTTGGGATTGTGGCTAATCCCATCCACACATTACAGAAAAAAAAACCTGCAGCAGAAGTTACAGAAAATGCTTATGTTTTTCCGTATGGATATAATAGAGGTAGAAAGTCTGCAGGGAAAAACTCTGCAGACTTTTTGTGAAAAACACTGCGGAAAGAAACGCAATACATTTCTGCGGCAGTATTTTTTTGCCATGATTCCCTACGTGGGGCCTCAGCCTTATACAAACCGGGCTCCTGTATTCCTGGGGCCTGTGCAGATCACTAGAGAAGGCTGGACCCTGGATGTGTGTGAAGATGTCGCGTGATCTGCTGAAGATCAGTGATCTGCTGAGCACCAGACATGAAATGGATGAGACTCCTCTCTAAATAAGTATTTGGATACGTACCACAGGCCATCAGGTAGGTGCTTCAATGCCTCAAATAGACCTGACAGGTTCCCTTACAGTTGTATACCTATACATGCACTGCTACAAAAATGAATGTTAGCAGTTGTATTGAAGAGCGTTCTACATAGTCTCTGCTGCCAGATGTGTACAAGGATAGGCTTTTGGTACATGTTTGGCCATTGGAGCATGCTCATACTAACTATATGTGATAACACATAATAACCATATAAATTATCACCTTCACAATTATTCACCATCATACACCAATAGCACCATCAGAGAAAGTCCACCGTTCCATCCCAGATCTATGCAGATGTTTTTCCCTACATGTGAACAAGCTTTTATTATATTGTACCGTAATAGTGTAGCTCAGTATTGTCAGTATTTGGCGGAATTCACACTGAATATCCCTGATGATTCTGCATTGTGTGAATCCACCCTTATTAGGTCAAGTAGATGAGGGTCGCTATATATCAGAATTATACCAGTAGGGGACATCGTACCCGTGTTAAGTTCAATGAATCCTACACGTAAGGTCGGGTTTATGTCACTGACATCTTACTCTAACATGTCATAATATAAAATTCTTTCTTTGATTTCATCAAGAGACTGGTTTATGGTGACATATTCCTGAGAATAGAAAGAAAAACGATTACATACAGTTATGAGGTACCATGAGCACCCGCCCCACTAACTATCCATACGTGTATGATGCCCCATTAGCCTTCCATACATGTATCACGCCCCATTATCTATCCATACATGTATCACGCCCCACTAACTATCCATATGTCTATCACAAAGTATAAAGCTTCATTACAACCATATGATCTGTATTACCATATATACTCGAGTATAAGCGGACCCGAAGATAAGCCGAGGGCCCAAATTTTACCACAAAAAAAATGAAAACTTATTGACTCAAGTATAAGCCGAGGGGGGGAATGCAGTAGCTACTGGAAAACAGCAAAACCCGACATGTAGGTATTTTCTGTCCGCTTGAAAAGTCGGACATCTTTACAAACGGACACTTAAGGACAGGCACGGAGTGTAAAACAACGAACCCGATCGCCATTTAAATGAATGAAAAATGTCATGGACACAGTTAGTGTCCGCTGCTAATGTCCGTGCAAGATTTTGAACGGACACTAGCAGCGGGCACTGCCTATCGGACACAGATGGTAGTGTGAACGCCAACTAAGGTGCGGGCCAGAGAATCCGCTGCGATGCATGGAGGCTGCCGACCTGCTCTTTCGGCCCCTGGAGGAGGAGAGGCGGAATCTCTGCAATAGTCTGTGGGGGATTCTGGTCTTCTCAGGGGGTCAGCGGCAGACGGGAAGCTATTTAGGCCTCATTCAGGCTCCGGCCTATCGTTGGTTATCAAGTTTTCCTCTGGGAATAAGCTCTCCTGTGCCTCCACTCCTGCCTGCGTTTTCCCCTCCCTTCCTGTGTTGCTCCTGTTTCTGGCCTCTGTGTATTATCCTGCTTGCCTTCTAGACGTATGATTTGGATACCTCATAACCTCCAGTGTATGACGCGGCTCTTCTGATTACTCTTCTGCTTCACCCTCTGTTACCTCCTGTGTACCGACCCAGCTTGTTTGACTACGTCCTGACTAGCCTTGGATTCTGCATGACTTCCTGGGACCAACCCGGCCTGTACAACTTTCCTGCGGTGCTTCCAACGTTCCCTGGCGATTTTCTGTACTGCACTCAACCCTGCTGACCAGCTTCTCCTGTTTCTTTAGGTGAGTGGTTTTTGGGTTTTCTGGTTCCACTACTACCTGGGGTGTGCTGTGTGTGTGATGCTCTTTGGGTGGCTGCGGTTCTGGGTCCCAGAATTTTCCAAGTCCAACTCCACCATCAAGAACTCTGGCGAAGGCCTCTGGGGTCTGTTTCCGCTCCGGTTTGGAGAGAGCTTTGGACACTCTGTGCTATTTTGTCTCGGTTTGCGAGAGATTCTGGTGGCCCGGGACTAACTATCCAATATTACTGCACTAGGTTCCTAACGGATACAGTCATACAATACAAAACGTCATACATCACTACTTTAGAAGGTGGAATACTTATCTGATGTGTGACAGCGAATATTTGTGCATAATAAAGACCATTAAACACAATATAAGTAAGTGAACCCTGCAAAAGTTATATTCTTTTTACTGTTCATTAGAACTACTGTAATGAGTTTAGCAGCGGACAGAATCCCTTCTAGACTGGACCAACGTCAACCAGTAACCGGATGTGAAATTGATGCACATAAACTGTGTGGGATCACCCAGGGAGAGCAACTGGTCCATCCCCGGCTCTTGGAAATGACAATCCTCAGTCACAGTAGAAATATTCTAAAAAAGATTTCTTTATTGGGAGTCACAACGCGTTTGAAGGTCTGACACTCCTTTCTCGAGTGCATTTAACTACAAGGATATAGTACACACAAATATACCATAAAAACCAGACTGTGGGCCACACGGTGGCTCAGTGGTTTGCACTACAGACTTGCAGCGCTGGAGTCCTGGTGTTCAAATCCTACCATGGGCAAAAATCTATCTGCAAGGAGTTTGTATGTTCTCCCCATGTTTGCATGAATTTCCATCCCATATTCCAAAGACATACTGATAGAGAAAAATGTACATTGTGATCTCTATGTGGGGCTCACAATCTACATTTAAAAGAAATAAAAAAAATAAAACATACAGACTGAAAGAAGTCCACATAAAAGGCAAACTTTAAGATGCCTTAAGGCAGGGGTCTCAAACTTGCAGCCCACACCACAATACATAACTCCCAACATTTAGCGGGAAAGTCACGCTTTTATACTCCGGTCCCGTGCAGCTCCCTGCATGTCCCACTATTTCCCTTCAGTGTTGCACTTAACTTTCCTCCGATCGCCGCCCCATTGCTTTTATCGCTGTTATAAGAGCAGGGGGGCGGTGATCGGAGGAAAGCTTGTACTACTGTAAACTGAAGGACCTGTGTGTGCCGTCAGACATCATGTGACAAGGGAGGCGTGTCTTTGTGTGCCGGCCGGAAAATGAAGGGATGTGCTGTCTAAAGGTACTGATAGGGGAGGCGAATGTGAGATGCAGGGTGGAGAGTGTGTGTCTGTCTCTCTTTCTATTAATGTTGATGAGTATGGCTTACAGCCAAGGAAAATCCAAAAGTCATTATCTTAGAGAATTAGAGAATATTGTATAAGACCAACTATAAAAAAATTATTCAACACAGAAATATTGGCCAAATGAAATGTCTGACCAGTAAATGCCCTCAATATTTTTGGGGGGCTCCATTTGCATGAATTACGGCATCAATGAGGCAATGTGGCCTGGAGGCGATTCTCTATGGAGTTAAAGGGGTTATCCGGGATAAATTAAAAATTTTCCCCCTAAGCGAAACCCCCTCCTAACTTCTAATTTACACCCATTAAAAAAATGTATATTTACCCATATGCCTGGGGCAGTCATGTGACTGCCCCAGGTGCATTTTCTGATTTCCTGATGATGTCCCGTTTTGGCGTTTCAGCCACCATTACTACTCTTTCACCCCCCACCCCCACTCACCAACGAAGATTTCCTCTTCTTCATCTGGTCATCGCATCCTTCACCAGGGAGCTGGACCTGGTGCAATAGAACGCCAGCAGAAGCAGCGTTCTATTGCGTATGTGTGGCTTCTGCCAGCTTTCGGTTACGCAGGATCCAAGGTGTGGACCAAAGAGGGGACAGTGGCACCTCATCTCCAGGATAGGTAAGCATGATTGGGTGGGATGGGGGTTGGGGGACTGAGTTAGTTAGATAGCTAGGTAGGTAGGGCTAGAAATGGACTAGCTAGGGGGCAGGGGGAAGAAGTGAAAGGGGGGGGATCTAAGTGAACTGCAATGCATAATGTTAGTTGTAGACTAAGACAGCATGAAGTTGCCCATATAAACAAATGCAGAGAACACAAGAGAAAGCCATAAATAACTCAAAACACTCCTAAAGATATTTGGGTATACGTATTAACCCTTTGATAGCACTAACAGACCGTTTTAAAAAATATTTTTTTTGCCTAGAAAACCCCTTTTAGGTTAGTCGAGTTTGCTGACCAATAAAGCACAGTGATACTGTGGTTATTAAACCAGGTATTGGGGGGGGGGTCTGCTATACTGGCCTGCTAGCAGAAAATTACCGTAATGACCCGAATATAAGCCGAGGAGCACTTTTTCAGCACAAAAACTGTGCTGAAAAACTCGGCTTATACTCGAGTATATACGGTATGTGATTTTTTTCCTGTACCAAGCTATGTTTGCAGACAGGAATAGGTGGCATAATGACAGAAACTTCCATTAAATGACCCGATTTGTAAAACTAGACCCCTTCAGGTATCTTTGAGGGGAATAGTGAGCATTTTGATCAAACAAATATTGTTTTGCAAGAATTATTACAAATGATGAAAAAAATTACATTTTCATTTTCTTCAAATATGTGTCATATTAAAGCCAGTTTTTTTGCACACAAAACATCAAAAAGAAGAAACGCACCCCAAAATATATCACTCCACTTCTCCCGTGTTAAAAAATGTACACTTTGTGGCCTTAGTCCTATGTACGCACGTACAGTAGGGCCCAAGAGGTAGAGAGGGCCAAATGGATTTCAAAACACAAATTTTGCTTGCAGATATTTTAGGCCCATTGCACATTTGAACAAGATTTCAGTTACCAAAGCAATTGAAAACCCCCATAAATGACACCATTTTATAAACTAGACCCCTTAAGGTATTCATTGAGGGGTATAGTGAGTACTTTGACCCCATCAGTTTTTAGAAAATTTGCGTCAAACAAAAAAATTTCATATTTTTTTTTTACACAAAAGTGTCATTTTATAGGCAGTTTTTTTGCACTTAACACATGAAAATGAAGAAAAACACCCCAAAATAGATGACCCCATTTCTCCTGTGTTAAAAAATGTACACTTTGTGGCCTTAATTCTATGTACGGACGCATGGTAGGGCCCAAAAAGAAGGGTGCACCACCTGGATTTCAAGACAAAAATTTTGCTTCTAAATGTTTCAGGCCCATTGCGCATTCAAACAAGATTTGAGTTACCAAAACAATTGAAAACCCCAATAAATGACACCATGTTATAAACTAGACTCCTTGAGGTATTCATTGAGAGGTATAGTGAGAATTTTGACCCATAGGTCAATTGTGTCAAACAAAAAATTAATAATTAATGGTGGCATCATGAAGAAAAATTTGTCCCGCAAAAATTAAGACCTCATATGGCTCTGAGAGCGGAGAAATAAAAAAGTTATGGGGTTTAGAAGGAGGGGAGTCAAAAACGAAAATCAAAAAATGCCATCGGCGGGAAGGGGTTAACTTCAAATACTTCTGTCCCAAAGTCACTATGTACAGTTTCTCACAACACCGTATAGCAGCTCAAATACAAATTAGCTTCAACACAAAAGTCTCACGTATTCTCTGAATTACAGAAAAAACAAGATACAAAGTTACATTTCATATCCCATACCTTATACACAGTACGAAAACCTTACCTGCGCCTGTATATACCCACTGCTACAATCACCGCAGACGAAGTCGCGGGTACCAGCTAGTGAGAAGTTAAAAATGAAATTTTTCCAGAGATTCGCCATTTTAGTGCCCGATATGTTGTGCCCAACTTATGTCAGCAGAGACACTCTAAAAACTGGTAAGCGGGTATCCCGGGCACAACAGCTTTCAGAGCGTTCATTTCTGATACAAGGCGGGCACAACATATTATGCACTGAAATGACGTATTCCTGGAAAAATGTTCATTTTCACCTCTCACAGTCAGCTTCGTATTTATTTATGGATAATAAGTTATAGCAACACTTGGGGGTTAAAAATGCTCTTTGTACCCCTGAATAAATCCGTCAGGGGTGTAGTTTCCAAAATAAGGTCTCATATCAGGGGATTCCACTTTACTGGCGCTTCAGCTCTGCAAAAGTGTCATGGCATCCAAAAACCAAACCGTCTGTGCTCCAAAAACCCAATAACCCTTCTTCCCTTTTGCGTCCAGCTGTGCCCTAATATCAGTTTATACCACATATGACATTACGTCCGATATAACGGGTACACCAGTGTCATACATGTGTCATAAACTGCAGTTTGGGCACACAGCAGGGCGCAGAAGGGAAGGAGCACGATGCGGCTTTTGGAGTACAGATTCAGATGTTTGGTATCTGGACGCCATGTCATGTTTGTAGAGCCTGTAAGGTACCAGAAAAGTGGATTCCCCAAAGGAGTGACCCCATTTTGAAAACTGCACCCCTCAAAGAATTTATCAGGGGGTGTAGTGAGTATTAGTATCCCAGATGTGACTGCACAGCGGATGGCGAAGAGGGAATATATAAGCTGAGCGGAGGACATTGCAGACACCAAATTCCCTACTATGTTCCAGTAGCTCCTATGATTGGGGGAGTCACTCTGGGGGTCACTTTAGGGGTCATTTCTGGTCTCTGTTCCCTCATAAGCTCTAAATATGGGGTGTCCCCTGATATTCGCTCGCACAGCTTATATATTCCCTTCCTGCCGCAGCCAGTTGTGTTCTAATAATTTGGCGATTTTTGTGGGTTTTTGTCTTCACATTGTTAGATGCTATATTTTCTTTAATTTTCTGGTGATGTGGCCATATAAGGGCTTGCTGTTTGTGGGATGAGATGCATTTTGTAATGACGCCATTTTTGGGTGCCTACAATCTATTGAATACATTTTATTAACTTTGTTTTTGCTGGATTTAAAAAAATAAAATCAATTCTGGCATTGAATTTTCCCTTTTAAATTTTGCACCATGCAGAGTACAGTATAAGTAACATGTGACCTTTATTCTGCGGGTCGGTACGGTTACGGCGATGCCTCATTTATAGTATTTTTTTATGCGATACTAATTCTGCAGAACAAAAACACATTTGGGGACATAAATCAGTGATTTTTGCATCGCCATCTTCTGAGAGGCGTAACATTTTTATTTTTCGGTTGACAGTGTTGGTTGGGGGTTTATTTTTTGCGGGACAACCTGCGCTTTTTATTGGTACTATTGTGGAGTGGATATGACTTTTTGATCACTTTTTATAGCATATTTTCTAAAGTGAGATGGCGAAAAATCACTACTTCCGGCGGGTTTTTTTCAGGGTTTTTTTCAGACATTTACCGTATACATTAAATATTATTTCAGTTTTATTGTACAGATTGTTACGGACACGGCGATACCAAATATGTATTGTTTTTATTAATTTTTAGGATTTTATTACATAACTCATTTTCTATAAAAAAAAAAAAAGGGGATTTTGGGGGCTTTTGTTCATTTTTTTCAAAAGCTTTATTTTTCACTTTTTTTTTACTTTTTATATAACCTTTTTATGTGTCCCTTTTAGGACACTTGATTCAGCAATGATTTCATTGCTGAATCGGTATTACAGGCTGGAGACACAGGAGACACAGGCTGCACGTGTCTCCAGTCTGTAACAGGAAGCCAAGCGATGTAGACGCATCACTTGGCTTCCTGAGTATATGGGCAGGATCAACCAGGTAACGGGGGGCTCAGGCAGTCTGGGGTCACTGGCCAGACCCCAGACTGCATGTTTTGTATATCGGCACCCCCCGATCTCACCGCGGGGGGGTGCTGATCTGACCGGCATCATCACGGAACCGCTTCAGTTCCGTGATCATGTTTGATCACGGAACTGAAGGGGTTAAAAAAAACCATCGGAGCCCCCTCCGATGGGGGGTTATGGAGTAGGGTCGTAGCTATAAGATACAGCTAAGACTTGCTCCAACTACGTGGGCACTGACAGGGAATCCTTCCCTGACTGCCCGACGTAGTTTTCCTATAGGGCAGTCAGGAAGGACCTGTCACTGCCGACGTAGATTCCCTATGGGCCAGTCGTTAAGGGGTTAAAGGCAAACCATTGATATGCTGGAACATAATATATATATATATATATATATATATATATATATATATATATATATATATTATCAATTCTTCATTTATAATATAGCAGTTACAGAATACAGAAACAATATAGAGAGCTAGACAATAACTACAAAGGATGATGCTATGTACAGCATCCCAGATCAGATATTTTTCTAAAATTTTTAACACATAAAGAGACATGTGGGAATAGGGGAGACTTAGGAGAGGAGTAAACAAAGGGAGGGGGGAGTAAATGGCAAACTGCGAGTATACCGTAAAGCAATAACCATAATTTGCATAGAAATGTACGACACAAAAGTCAAACAAATGCGAGCTCAAAGAAAGTTTACCAACAATACAGATAGTGCAGGACATCAATATCAAATTCCACAGACAAATTTGGCAAATAACACTAGCCAATGTGGACGGGCAAATGAGGTGGGAGCAGGAAAGGGAGGTCTAGGTGCTGTGAGGCGGGCAGTCATGGTGTGAGGTGGTCATGTCTCAGAGGTCAATTTGTCTGTAGAGAAGTAAAGGGGAGTCTAAGCTCAGTTGGATGATCATTGTTGGTAGGTTAACCATGGGGACCAAGTTTGAAGAAATTTATCTCTAGAGAGAGAGCACCGGCTCGTGAGTTCCAGAAATCTGTATATTTCGTTAATCTTTGCAATCCATTCTGCTTTTGAGAGTGGTTCAGGTTGTAACCATTTGAACGGTATCAAAAGCTTGGCAGCAGAGATTACCGTATTTTTCGGACTATAAGGCGCACCGGACTATAAGGCGCACCTGCAAAAAATGCCTGCTAAGGCATCTAGGTTCATATATAAGGCGCACCGGACTATAAGGCGCACCATATAGGGTGCGATTATAGGATGCACCAGATTATAAGATGTGCTGAATTATAAGACGCTGTACATTGGATATTGAATGAAGCACAGTTATGTCACTGGGCTGCTGCACACAGAGCTGTACATATCACAGCTTCTGTATACGGTGGCCGTAGTGCTCAAACCATTTACAGCAGGGGTGCTCACACTTGAATAGGGGTTGAGCTACTTATAAATTGACCATTTTAAAATTATCTACTGTGTGGGCAGAGGCTTGGGCTGCTGTGTGAGCGGGGCCCACAAGTTTACCAAAACTGGGCGGGGCTTAACACGTCTTAGGGGCGGGGCCTGCTCTGATGCAGACATTCTGATTGGCTCATAGCACTGCCCGGGCACCCAGCACAGAGCCAACACCACTGCCCGTAATGCCGGTGCCCTCAGCACAGACCCCCACAGACCTCCTGCCCGCGGCTGCCTGGAGAGCGGGGAAGGCAACATCCCCCAGAGCTGCTACTGCTTCTGTTCTGTGTGAGACACAGGGGACAGAAGCAGCAGCAGCTCCGGGGGATGATGCACTCCCAGCTCTCCAGTGTGACACAAACTAGGCGGGGCTGCGGCCCAGGCCCTGCCCACACAACAGACTGCTGTGAAGAACACGTAAGGCAGCGAGGGGGCGTGGCCAGCAGCCAACATGGCCGGACGCTGTCCTAACATCGTGCCACAGAGTGCAGCAGTCACACAGCGGTCACTTCGGCGTGGTGGAGAGACCAGCGACAGCACGACCGGGACCCAACCAGTTGTATTGGGGAAGAGACAGCTTCAAATTGAGTTTCTGCAACTCTCATTAGAGGTAGGACAGATCCATATATAAGGCGCACTGGACTATAAGGCGCACTTGCAATTTCTGAGAAAATTCTAGTATTTTATGTGCGCCTTATAGTCCGGAAAATACGGTAAGTGAGCCACTAGAATCTTCCTAGAGGGTCTCAAGTATTGACCAGGTAGTCCTAACTCTAGTAAAATATTTTAGAGACTTCTTTCCCAATTGCACTGATATGATCTGCCGGCTTCATTGTGTCCTATTGCTACATAGTTCTTATTTTGTGCATTATGTAACTGACATGTTGTGGTTTTATGTTGTTGTTTTTTTAATAAAGATACAATGTTGAAAGGAAAAAAAATCTGCAGCTGTCATGGAATGTTGTGGATTGTTAGCTCTGCAGAACAGTATGACATCATGCACACTATATAGGGGCGCCGCGCTGACATTCCTTTGAGGGTTACAGTTGATACTGCAGAGATTGGAGAGTTGGTGCGAGTGCAAAAAAAAATGAATATGGACGATACTGAAGACTATCCAGATGAAGCCTGGATACAAATGGTGAGAAATGCCAAGCCAGTATTCAGGCCATTTCAGTACCGAGAGGTGTCCTGTTGGCCTAATCTGGACACGTTCATTATAGAGGAGGAGGAAGAAGAAGAAGAGGAGGAGGAGATGGAGGATATAAAGGAGAATGGAGTAAACATCAGTGGCCCAATAACATCCCAAGATTGGACTTATCCTGTAGAACACAAGGAAGAGAACATCATAAACACTCAACCATGTGCCATAAGTGCTGCAAGTGAAGCCAAGGAAGAACAACTGACTCCTGAAGGTGAACTGGACTGGTGGCTCCCAAAGTGTGTGCAGGCCTGGACAACATTATCATGGAGGACAATTTTCTGCTGCTGAAATGGGAAGGCAACGGAGTAAGACACACAGAACACCCCTGGACTTCCAGACCCACCTGGCTGAATATATCATCTCAAACATCCTTGCATTTATGGTTTATTATATGTTATAAAAATAAATTTGTTCTCTTGTTTTCACATCCTGTGTTTTCTGACTGGTATATTATAGGAAAATCAGCGCTGGGGTCCGGGTTTCTTATCGGACCAAGGACAAGCCCTGCATAGAGTTTATATGTTCTCACTGGGTTTACATGGGTCTCCTCCGGGTACTCCAGGTCCCTTCCACACTCCAAATACATACTGATAGGGAATTTAGGTTGCAACTCAGTGTTGACAATGGGGAGAATTTATAAAGACTGTCATTTCTTATACCAGTCTTAATAAATTAGTTCTGCTGGCACAAGATGGATCAGAATTATTAAAAGGATTTACCCAGAAATCTATAGGATAGGAGATAACATGCAGATCAGTAGGGGCCCAACCACTAAGACCCCCACTGATCATGAGAACAGAGATAGCTATGGTCTGTTCTTTGGCTATCTCTGTTACTCCCATTGAAATTAATGGAAAAAACAAGGACAAAAGTCCCCCATTGTCCCGATCAGTGGGGGTCTCAGCGTTCGGACCTCTAGTGATCTGCTGTAGTGGGTTCAGTCTTTGCACTTCCCACACATGACCACATAATTACACACTGACTGTGGCAATGCAGTCACAGGACGGATTTCTATGAAGGCCACGGCCTGTTAGGGCTAGTTGACGGGGAGTTACATGAACTCCGCATGTACACATCTCGTCGCGGCATTCTGCTCCGGATAAGGCCCAAATGAATGGGTCGTAGCTAAACGCCGCAGATGCCAAAGATAGGGCACCAGATGGAATCCACAGCAAGATAGGGCGGCTCGCTTCTTTATTCTAATAGCTAGCGGAAAAAAGAAGTGAACGGCTCCCATTGAAGTCAATGGGAACTATTTTTTGTAGCGGATTTTGAGGCGGATTCCACGTCAAAATCCGCTACCAACTTCCTCGTGTGAACTAGCCATTAAAGACCTCGGGTCTGCCAGAGGAATAACCTGATAGACTGTCTGTAAGTGCATAATGTAATTGATTCAAGGACCACAAGTTTTAGTCCTCTGGTGGGCCAGAACAAGTCACATTAACTTTATTTTAAGAAAATAACTACGGTATCTTTCTGAAGAAAAAGAAAATATATGTTTATTTTCATTGAAAAAACCTAAAACATAACTAAGGTTAAGGCCCCAGGTTGGCTGCTGACAAGGCCCAGACACTAGGGAATAGGACCCACATGACTGGGGGGAGAATTAGGAGACAAAGGGGTTAATGGAGGAAAGAGTTAGAGCGGGGGGGGGGGGCGGAGTCAGAGATATTATAGGACGTGCAGGGGTGAATATTGGGTAATTCTGGCTAGTCTACAGACTGAAATGTCCCTCCTGCCCTCCCTGTTTTTTTGTAGATATATTAGGTGTGTTGCGGGGATTAGTAGGTTGAGACGCTTAGCGGTCAGTTCTAGGACCTCATCAGTGGTATGGGGATCCTGGGGTGCAGTGTGAAGGCCTGGGAAGTCCTCTAGTTGGGCTACAGTCCCTCGGGAGGTCAGACTTCATGTCACTCAAGGTAAAAGGTTTACCCGAGGTGGTGTTTTGTGCCTGGGTAGATGGGGCGCTGC
This sequence comes from Leptodactylus fuscus, assembly GCF_031893055.1. Taxonomy (NCBI): domain Eukaryota; kingdom Metazoa; phylum Chordata; class Amphibia; order Anura; family Leptodactylidae; genus Leptodactylus; species Leptodactylus fuscus. The sequence goes on along the minus strand of NC_134267.1, from coordinate 28,200,489 downwards.
CTCTTGCCATTCTGTTGTTCTGTTTGTTATATTGCACTTTAAGATTGGTTAAAGTTGGAATATTTAATATATTGTTATGTGCGTCCTGGCCGTTTTCGGGAACAGAGGTAAAGAGGTCAGCTAACCATGGGTAAGGGGTCTCAGGGAGACGGTAAGTGGACAGGCAGGAACTATAGCCTCCTCCCCAAGTCAAGTGAATGAGATTTTATTTCATTTAATCCACACTGTGGGAAAAAAGCTACAGAAAAGCTTTTCTAGGCTAAGGGGGCGTTCACACTACCGTCAGTGTCCGACAAGTAGTGTCCGCTCCTAGTGCCGACATGTAGGTTTTTTCTGTCCGCTTGAAAAGTCGGACATCTTTACATGCGGACAGGGAAGGACAGGCACGGAGTGCAAAAGAACGCACCCGATCGCCATTTAAATGAATGACAAGTGTCACGGACACAGCTAGTGTCCGCTCCTAATGTCCGTGCGAGATTTTGAACGGACACTACCTGTCGGACACTGACGGTAGTGTGAACACCCCCTAAGGCCCCACGGGTCGGACCCGCAGCACTAAAGAGCAGAACTACTGCATGAACACATTGCGGTTCTTTCCGCAGCGCTTTTAAGAGAAAGTTCACGGAGTTTTCCTTCGCGGACTTTCTCTAAACATTATATCTTTGGGAAAGCTGCCGATGTTTCCGTAGATATAATTGACATGCTGCGATTTGCAAAGCCGCAACGGCTTTGCAAATCACAGCGTGTCCGTGCTGTAATCTTCTCCGCAAAGTGGGGATGGGATTCGCATGAATATGTAATGTCCCGGTGCTGCTTGTCCAATTCCCTTTAATAGTCCTTGTAGACCGAGATGGTATGGACATTTGCATATAAGGTAAAGCGTTTCCTCCCCCTTCATTCCTTCTATTTTTCCAGAGCCAGCACACAGGGGGTCTATTAATGCGCCATCTTGTGGATGTTTTTGTGAACTACACCTGCCTATACTTTGCCATTGTAATTTGAGTTGTCAGTGTGAAGTTGTGTCCAGTACAATCAGGTGACCTTCAGGACTGGCCTGGAGGAGGAGGGGTTACAGCCCCCTCTAGGGGAGTTGGGGACCTTTTGCTTTGGTCCGTTGTGTAGAGAGCGGCAGACACAGCACATGGAGAGCTGAAAATGGCAGCCAACTCTCAGGGCACTGCAAGCAGAGATGGCTTTTCCTCTGTACTCGAGATTCTCCTCAGAGAGCGTTTCCCTCTGAAGCTCCAAGCCTAAAAAAGCACTAAAGTTGATGGACCTGCGTATCCATACATCTGGGACGTCTACATGTATCTCTCTATCTAAGTAAGTCTTTGGGACAAATCTATATTTAAGAAGCCCATAGCTAGTCTGGCAGAAATTGAGGGTCTCCCGCTGCTGAAAATCGTATTTCCTCTTCTACATACGTGTACCCAGTTGTTGAGGACTAACCCCCTAGATACAGGCCATCTTTACAAGTATATACAAGTTAACTACTAATTAATCTATCCAAAGCATTCTGCATCCATCACCTGCTAACTGGACACTACCTACAAAGATCGCTGTATTGTATGTGAAGAATTCCTCCATATGTACGTTTGTATTACTTTATCCTGCTAGTAAAAAGAGCAACGGCTACCCCCGAAGCCTGGCTGTCTGTTGTCATTGTCAGATATCAGAGTGGGGGTGGGTAGTCGGGGACATCAAAAAGGAGATTTTGTGCACATTTGGGACCCAGGGACTCCCTGAAAGCCGGCCACACCTGATATATTACCCGTGATACCAGCCCTGGCCCTCCTGAGTGTTACAAATACCATCCACTTTGCAGATACTGTATAATGTCACAATTTTTCCTGCAGCATCTCCGCTGCGGGCAAATAGCTGTGTTTCCCGGCTAAGGCCTTAAGAAGGTAGCATATTAGTTTAAGCTGTGGGATCGCCAGTGGTTTCCCTATATCTTTAATAGGACGAGGAAAAATGCAGAGAAAACGCAACAAAAAATACTCCAGAAAAAAATGTAGCACGTTTTGGAGCTGTTCACACGGTGAGGAGGAATTCCTCTTCATTGTGCTTTGCTGTTTTCGGTCTGCTAGTTACCTGCGGTGATGGTGTGACCACGCAGGACACTGACATTCAGTCGTAGCTTTCCACTGCTGGGCCCAGATGATTGAGCCTAAAGATCAGGGAGTCTCGATTCGTGGAGCTGAATCAGCTGCAGCGTCTCCAAGGTGCTGTGATAATCACCTAAGACCTAAAAACTATCAGTGACTTCTACGATGTATAATCCTACCTTCAGATATGTGATGGGCTCATTTATCCTTCTGAACAGCTGCCTTGACCACAGTATTCGGCCGGTTACAGGGGGCATGCCTCTGACAACTGGAGGATCCTCGTTGTGATCTTCATAGAACTGCAGGAAGTAACAGCAAGAATTATATTCTGATCAGCCAATGTCTGTGCCTAGAAACTGTTCTAAAAAAAATTTAAAATGTTAGAAAAAATAAGAGGAACTGTCAACACTGATATTAACCACTTCAGTACCGGGCCAATTTGTGGTCCACGACCAGACACATTTTAGGTTATCTTGTATGTGCGGTTTTGAGGGCTGTAACATTTTTCTCGTATGTCAACTAATTTTTGCATCTTTTTTCGGGGACACATAGGGCTTTATTTTTATGTTGTTTTTATTTTCGAATGTGTTTTAATTTTTTTTTTTATATCCGGGAAAATATAAATATAATAGGAGGGAAATTGTGTCTGGTTTTAACTTTTTTTTTTTTAATATAATAATACAAAGTGTCACTGAAAAACGTTACGAAATAGGTTTTCCTCTCCGTTACGGTAATTTTTATTTTGTATGGTGTTCTCAGGGGTGGGGCTATAACCTTTAATAATGGTGTTTATTAGCGTATTATTTTATAAAAAAAATTATTATTTTATTTACATTTTTTAAAACTTTTTATTATATTTTTATTTTTTTTCAGATGGTGTCTCCATAAGGTCATAAGAGACCTTTGGGGACATCTGATCACTTTTTTTTTTTGTATTGGAGGCTGATTTCCCCTACAACTGAGGCTGCTACATTTAGCCCCAGTTGCAAGAGTAATATAGCCACCTGCACGTTGTATACACAGTATACAGAGCTGATCTAAGTCCTGTAGGACCCAGCAGCTCTTGCAAGACGCTGCTCCCAGCGGATCACGTGACCGGCGCCCATAGCCGTGTATACAGCGCTCATTGAGCGCTGTATACACAGTGCTCAAGGAGGCAGGAAAGGGAATAAACCTTCCCTGTCATCTCTCTGGGAGCTCCGGTTGAAGTTACAGCCGGCTCCCAGCTTCAGCAGCTGCACAATCTCCATGCAGCTGCTGTGTTCTGACTGGACGTACTGGAACGTCCTGTCAGAACTAGGCAACCACTTCCCGGACGTATATACTCTATGGGCGGTCCGGAAGTGGTTAAGTACCCCGTATGCCATAGCAGCTCCAGCTTCTGGGGATGGGCATAACTAAGGCCTTTGTCACATGTATGTGTATTTGTCCACAAGCAGCACAGTCGTATTTATTTAATGTGAGGAAATCCACGCAAACACGGGGAGGACATACAAACTCCTTGCAGATGTTGTTCCTGACAGGATTTAAACCCAGGACTCCAGTACTGCAAGGCAGTAGTGCTAACCACTGAACCACTGTGTTGCCTTGCATTTACTTCTTTAGATGTGACCATGGCCGATCCATTTTTCACTCACCATTTCATTTACAAAACTGGTGTATTTCACAATGGGTAAGATCTGGAAAACGTGGATGAGATCCATGAGCTGGTTGTGATTTTTACAGAATCATAGACTTTAATAGACCAAAAATATCTGTAAATACCCAAAGGATTGTGTGCTGCATATAGAGAACATGGACAGTGTATATATGTGAAAAACAGCAGTGTGAATAAGGCCTAAGTGTGGCCACAGTGTAATCTTAGGAAATCCCATGATAAGTGTGGTATCCCAAGGGATGCAGGTGTTATAGTAGGACCTAATGGGGGTGGTAGTCCCTCTGATAGATAAGCTGTTGTAATGGTCACGGTAGCTGGAGTGGTGGTCCAGACTGTGGGGCACCTCTCATAGGACACACAGCAAGTCAATTTTCAAAAGAAGGATAGCAAAAGACACAGTCCTTTGTTAACCAAAAATTTCTTTACTGAGGACTCTGATAAAGTGCAGCAATACCTCCCAGTGATACAGTCTCATGTACAATACAGCGGGTGCATGTGAGGAGGACTACCATATAGTGCCGCCATAACTCACAGTGATACAGTCTCATGTACAATACAGCGGGTGCGTGTGATGCAGGATTCCCTTGTAAACTGACAGGTAATGGCTGATGCTGACACAACTTTCCTCAGATTTGGTATTTAGAGTATTGAGGAGACACAGTCCAGATTATAGCTACAGAAGAGGGATCTTCACCGGTTGGCTCTCGGCGGGTGACTAATTTGGGGTATATGTAGTTACTCACGGTTACTGGGCCGTGGTATCCGATAGCCGGACACAGACCTAATACACGTGGCCTGGAAACCACGGAGCACTGGACTTTACCGGAGGCCTTCTTTAGGTCCAGGAATGCAGAAAGGCTCCTCTATAGCCGCTCCTTTCTGTTATCTCCTCTGTATAGACTGGTGAATGGTCCTAGGAGACTCTGTATCTTACATGGCCTGTGAGATTCACCATGTAGCTCCTAGGGTTAGGCAGTAGTAATTTGAAAATCCTGCCTGGAGTTGGAGTAGCAGCAGGTGCTGTTACCTCACACACTACACTCTCCACAACATGGCTGCTCTGCTTTCCTTTTCCCTTCTAAGAGGAAGGCGGGGCTAAAGTCTCCACCCACAGCTTGCTAGAAAGTTCTGCTCGTGCTGTGTATGGAGTGATTGGGATCCTATATCACATGCACCTACACAGAGCGAAACATAGGTGGCAGCAGAATAGTACATGGCAATAAACACAATGTATGCACACAGGAAATACAGATTATACAATAGATAGTGATACTCAGTATTAGTACATTGTGAAAAACATTACATTACATAGCATACAACTATTATAATGGCAATTACGTAGTGTACTGGGACACTACGTAAGTAATACCTAATGGCAGCGGAACAATGTACACATGACAGCAAAGAAAACTGGGAATATACAGGACTGTGGTAATATGTGGACTGACATACTGTTTTAGTGGACTCTAGCATCTTCATGTAATTCTGAAGAATATGTCTCATGATATTGGGAACTTCAGAGTTCAGGCCCAGGATGTTTAACTTCTGAAACCTAAAGATAAAATAAAAGAAACAGAAGTGGGAATTGTGCACTACCTAAGAATAGCAGAATGCAATGATACAGTCTCAGATGTCACCTGTGTATAGTATAGTGCACTACATAATATAATGATAACATACCATTCACACTGACCTACAGGATGAACGCACTGATACTGCTAAGGGAGCGTTCACACTACCGTCATTGTTGGACAGGCTGTATCCACTGCTAGTTTCCGTTCAAAATCTTGCACGGACATTAGCAGCAGACACTAGCTGTGTCCGTGACATTTTTCATTCATTTAAATGGCGATCGGGTGCGATGATTTACACTCCGTGCCTGTCCTTAAGTCCAAAGTTCACAAAAAAAGTATGTCCAGCAACCTTTATATAAAATATAACTTTTACTTATGTTCCTGGAGCATGTAATGCTAGGTTCACACCTGCGTTCTTCTTTCCGTTCTGTGCTTTCCGTCTTCTGCATGCCAGAAGACGCAAAGCACAGACCGGGTCCGGCCGTGAGCGGCGGTGAGCGTTTTAGGCTCTCCGCCGCGAAACCAGATTTTTTAATCCGGACACAGAGTACTGCATGTCCGACTCTGTGTCCGGATTAAAAAACCCGGTTTCGCGGCGGAGAGCGCAAAACGCTCACTGCCGCTCACGGCCGGACATCTCTCTCACCCATTCAAATGAATGGGTGAGAAAGACTCCTGCAGGTTTCTGTATCCTGCTCTGTTTTATGCAGGAAACGGAAACCTGCACAACGGAGAGGGCAACGCAGATGTGAACGAGCCCTAAGATGTTTCATTTTTATTCATTGACTAAGTTATATTTCTAATAAAGGTTGCTGGACATACTTTTTTTGTGAACTTTGGACGTATTGAAGCCATGCAGTCTGGGTTTGTCCTGTGCAACCACGATCAAGTCAGATGTAGCGGTTGTTATTGGTATTTTTTGTACCTGTCCTTAAGTGTCCGTCCCTAAAGATGTCCGACTTTTGAAGCGGACAGCAAAACCCGACATGTAAGTTTTTGCTGTTCGCTTGAAAAGTCGGACATCTTTACGAACGGACACTTAAGGACAGGCACGGAGTGTAAAACAACGCACCCGATCGCCATTTAAATAAATGAAAAATGTCATGGACACAGTTAGTGTCCGCTGCTAATGTCCGTGCAAGATTGTGAACGGACACTAGCAGCGGGCACTGCCTATCGGACACAGACGGTAGTGTGAACGCCCCCTAAGGTGCGGGCCAGAGAATCCGCTGCGATGTATGGAGGCTGCCGACCTGCTCTTTTGGCCGGCGGAGAGGGAGAGGCGGAATCTCTGCAATAGTCTGTGGGGGATTCTGGTCTTCTCAGGGGGTCAGCGGCAGACGGGAAGCGATTTAGGCCTCATTCTGGCTCCGGCCTATCGTTGGTTATTAAGTTTTCCTCTGGGAATCAGCTCTCCTGTGCCTCCACTCCTGCCTGTGTTTTCCCCTCCCTTCCTGTGTTGCTCCTGTTTCTGGCCTCTGTGTATTATCCTGCTTGCTTCCTAGACCACCTCTCCTTGACCTGTGATTTGGATACCTCATAACCTCCAGTGTATGACGTGGCTCTTCTGATTACTCTTCTGCTTCACCCTCTGTTACCTCCTGTGTACCGACCCAGCTTGTTTGACTACGTCCTGACTAGCCTTGGATTCTGCACGACTTCCTGGGACCAACCCGGCCTGTACGACTTTCCTGCAGTGCTTCCAACGTTCCCTGGCGATTTTCTGTACTGCACTCAACCCTGCTGACCAGCTTCTCCTGTTTCTTTAGGTGAGTGGTTTTCGGGTTTTCTGGTTCCACTACTACCTAGGGTGTGCTGTGAGTGTGATGCTCTTTGGGTGGCTGCGGTTCTGGGTCCCAGAATTTTCCAAGTCCCCCTCCACCAACAAGAACTCTGGCGAAGGCCTCTGGGGTCTGTTTCCGCTCCAGTTTGGAGAGAGCTTTGGACACTCTGTGCTATTTTGTCTCGGTTTGCGAGAGATTCTGGTGGCCCGGGACTAACTATCCAATATTACTGCACTAGGTTCCTAACGGATACAGTCATACAATACAAAACGTCATGTCAAATCGATGCATATAAACTGTGTGGGATCACCCAGGGAGAGCAACTGGTCCGTCCCTGGCTCTTGGAAATGATAATCCTCAGTCACAGCAGAAATATTCTAAAAAAGATTTCTTTATTGGGAGTCACAACGTGATTCAAGGTCTGACACTCCTTGAAAAAACCTACATGTCGGGTTTTTCTGTCCGCTTGAAAAGTCAGACATCTTTACAAGCGGACAGTGGAGGACAGACACAGAGTGTAAAACAACGCACCCGATCGCCATTTAAATGAATGACAAGTGTCACTGACACAGCTAGTGTCCGCTCCTAATGTCCGTGCGAGATTTTGAACGGACACTAGGAGCGGACACTGACGGTAGTGTGAACGCCCCCTTAGACAGCATGAAGCTGCCCATATAAACAAATGCAGAGAACACAAGAGAAAGCCATAAATAACTCAAAACACTCCTAAAGATATTTGGGTGTACGTATTATCCTTTGATAGCACTAACAGACCTTTATTAAAAATAATTTTTTTGCCTAGAAAACCCCTTTTAGGTTAGGCGAGTTTGTTGGCCAATAAAGCACAGTGATACTGTGGTTATTAAACCAGGTATTGGTACTTTTGGCAGTGTGGACAGGTGTCAAGTCCTGTTGGAAAATTAAATTTCCATCTCCAAAAAAATTGTCGGCAGAATTAAAAACTTCACAGTGGCCCATACACAGTATTATATACTCCACACTGGCCTCCATGCAATATTATATGCTCCACAGTGGTTCCACATAGTATTAGATGCTCCACAGTTACCACCACACTGTATTATATGCTCTACATTGTGCCCCACAGCATTATATGCTCCACACTGGCACCATGGTCCTCTTCTGCCTGGTGGCTGGCTGGAAGAGCCCTGGAGTGGATGCCAAAGGAGGGGTGAGTATAAGTATTTTTCATTTTTAGTCTCTTACCTTGGGCTGGCATCTATTGGAAAGCATTGTGTGGAGGCCAGGAAAGGTGGTGTTATGCAGTGGAGTTCCAAGTCAAAAGTTTATTGAGGGGCCAAGTCTATTCCAGTTACACCCCTGGTGTAGAAGTAAGTTTAAGTAGTGCAGTGATGCACATCGTATGGCGGGTAAGCAGTATGGCATTGTTAATACCTGTAGCTGCGTTGTATCGGTACAGCTGACCTGCAAGGGTCCTGGCGGTGGGCCCCTAGAAACAATTCCACTGGTGGGCCCTAGGTATCCAAGTCTGATACTGTTTCAGTTGCAGCACTACCAACATGGACAGCCATGTGGCCAAATGTATAAGTACATACATCACATAGTGCCGGGCCCATTTCCAATAACAGCTCTATCCACAGGCATAAGAGATTAGTGCCGATTTCTTCTGCTGGAGGTTTATAGCAGAGATAATAGTTGGGGTACCAGGCTTTCCCCGACCTCTATCAAGGTACTGTAGGGCCCCATCTACAGGTGGCTGCAGGCACCTGACCCCTCCGGTCCTGTTCACGGTCACACCCCCTATGACCATGATCGTTATGCCACCAGTACGCCATTAAAGGCAAACCATTGATATGCTGGAGCATATATATATATATATATATATATATATATATATATATATTTTTTTTTATCAATTCTTCATTTATAATATAGCAGTAGAGATGAGCGAACACTAAAATGTTCGAGGTTCGAAATTCGATTCGAACAGCCGCTCAATGTTCGTGTGTTCGAACGGGTTTCGAACCCCATTATAGTCTATGGGGAACAGATACTCGTTAAGGGGGAAACCCAAATCCGTGTCTGGAGGGTCACCAAGTCCACTATGACACCCCAGGAAATGATGCCAACACCTCTGGAATGACACTGGGACAGCAGGGGAAGCATGTCTGGGGGCATCTAACACACCAAAGACCCTCTATTACCCCAACATCACAGCCTAACAACTACACACTTTACACACTCAATACCACCTCTCTGACAGTAGGAAAACACCTTGAAACATGTGTATTTGGCACTTGCAGTGAGGAGAGCTTGTCACCAGCAGTGAATTTGGCCCTTGTAGTAAGTTGAGGTTGGCACCAACATTTGTTTTGAAAATCAGGGTGGATTGAGCCTCTAACCAGCAGAGTTTGGGCAAATTCATGGTGGAGGGAGCCTCTAAAAACCCCAGTTTGGACCAATTCATGGTGGAGGGAGCCTCTAACCAGCCCAGTTTGGGCAAATTCATGGTGGAGGGAGCCTCTAAAAAACCCAGTTTGGACCAATTCATGGTGGAGGGAGCCTCTAACCAGCCCAGTTTGGGCAAATTCATGGTGGAGGGAGCCTCTAACCAGCCCAGTTTGGACCAATTAATGGTGGAGGGAGCCTCTAACCAGCCCAGTTTGGACCAATTAATGGTGGAGGGAGCCTCTAACCAGCCCAGTTTGAACCAATTCATGGTGGAGGGAGCCTCTAAACAGCCCAGTTTGGGCAAATTCATGGTGGAGGGAGCCTCTAAAAAACCCAGTTTGGACCAATTCATGGTGGAGGGAGCCTCTAACCAGCCCAGTTTGGACCAATTAATGGTGGAGGGAGCCTCTAACCAGCCCAGTTTGGACCAATTCATGGTGGAGGGAGCCTCTAAACAGCCAAGTTTTGGGAAATTCATGGTGGAGGGAGCCTCTAACCAGCCCAGTTTGGACCAATTCATGGTGGAGGGAGCCTCTAAACAGCCAAGTTTTGGGAAATTCATGGTGGAGGGAGCCTCTAACCAGCCCAGTTTGGACCAATTCATGGTGGAGGGAGCCTCTAAAAAACCCAGTTTGGACCAATTCATGGTGGAGGGAGCCTCTAAACAGCCCAGTTTGGGCAAATTCATGGTGGAGGGAGCCTCTAACCAGCCCAGTTTGGACCAATTAATGGTGGAGGGAGCCTCTAAACAGCCCAGTTTGGGCAAATTCATGGTGGAGGGAGCCTCTAACCAGCCCAGTTTGGACCAATTCATGGTGGAGGGAGCCTCTAACCAGCCCAGTTTGGGCAAATTCATGGTGGAGGGAGCCTCTAAAAAACCCAGTTTGGACCAATTCATGGTGGAGGGAGCCTCTAACCAGCCCAGTTTGGGCAAATTCATGGTGGAGGGAGCCTCTAACCAGCCCAGTTTGGACCAATTAATGGTGGAGGGAGCCTCTAACCAGCCCAGTTTGGACCAATTCATGGTGGAGGGAGCCTCTAACCAGCCCAGTTTGGACCAATTAATGGTGGAGGGAGCCTCTAAACAGCCAAGTTTTGGGAAATTCATGGTGGAGGGAGCCTCTAACCAGCCCAGTTTGGACCAATTCATGGTGGAGGGAGCCTCTAAACAGCCCAGTTTGGGCAAATTCATGGTGGAGGGAGCCTCTAAAAAACCCAGTTTGGACCAATTCATGGTGGAGGGAGCCTCTAATTAGCCCAGTTTGGACCAATTAATTGTGGAGGGAGCCTCTAACCAGCCCAGTTTGGACCAATTAATGGTGGAGGGAGCCTCTAAACAGCCCAGTTTGGGCAAATTCATGGTGGAGGGAGCCTCTAACCAGCCCAGTTTGGACCAATTAATGGTGGAGGGAGCCTCTAACCAGCCCAGTTTGGACCAATTAATGGTGGAGGGAGCCTCTAACCACCCCAGTTTGGACCAATTCATGGTGGAGGGAGCCTCTAACCAGCCCAGTTTGGACCAATTCATGGTGGAGGGAGCCTCTAAAAAACCCAGTTTGGACCAATTCATGGTGGAGGGAGCCTCTAAACAGCCCAGTTTGGGCAAATTCATGGTGGAGGGAGCCTCTAAAAAACCCAGTTTGGACCAATTCATGGTGGAGGGAGCCTCTAACCAGCCCAGTTTGGACCAATTAATGGTGGAGGGAGCCTCTAAACAGCCAAGTTTGGACCAATTCATGGTGGAGGGAGCCTCTAAAAACCCCAGTTTGGACCAATTCATGGTGGAGGGAGCCTCTAACCAGCCCAGTTTGGACCAATTAATGGTGGAGGGAGCCTCTAACCAGCCCAGTTTGGACCAATTAATGGTGGAGGGAGCCTCTAACCACCCCAGTTTGGACCAATTCATGGTGGAGGGAGCCTCTAAACAGCCAAGTTTGGACCAATTCATGGTGAAGGGAGCCTCTAAAAACCCGTTTGGACCAATTCATGGTGGAGGGAGCCTCTAACCAGCCCAGTTTGGGCAAATTCATGGTGGAGGGAGCCTCTAAACAGCCCAGTTTGGGCAAATTCATGGTGGAGGGAGCCTCTAACCAGCCCAGTTTGGACCAATTAATGGTGGAGGGAGCCTCTAACCAGCCCAGTTTGGACCAATTAATGGTGGAGGGAGCCTCTAACCACCCCAGTTTGGACCAATTCATGGTGGAGGGAGCCTCTAAACAGCCAAGTTTGGACCAATTCATGGTGGAGGGAGCCTCTAAAAACCCCAGTTTGGACCAATTCATGGTGGAGGGAGCCTCTAACCAGCCCAGTTTGGACCAATTAATGGTGGAGGGAGCCTCTAAACAGCCAAGTTTTGGGAAATTCATGGTGGAGGGAGCCTCTAACCAGCCCAGTTTGGACCAATTCATGGTGGAGGGAGCCTCTAAACAGCCCAGTTTGGGCAAATTCATGGTGGAGGGAGCCTCTAAAAAACCCAGTTTGGACCAATTCATGGTGGAGGGAGCCTCTAATTAGCCCAGTTTGGACCAATTAATTGTGGAGGGAGCCTCTAACCAGCCCAGTTTGGACCAATTAATGGTGGAGGGAGCCTCTAAACAGCCCAGTTTGGGCAAATTCATGGTGGAGGGAGCCTCTAACCAGCCCAGTTTGGACCAATTAATGGTGGAGGGAGCCTCTAACCAGCCCAGTTTGGACCAATTAATGGTGGAGGGAGCCTCTAACCACCCCAGTTTGGACCAATTCATGGTGGAGGGAGCCTCTAACCAGCCCAGTTTGGACCAATTCATGGTGGAGGGAGCCTCTAACCAGCCCAGTTTGGACCAATTAATGGTGGAGGGAGCCTCTAACCACCCCAGTTTGGACCAATTCATGGTGGAGGGAGCCTCTAAAAAACCCAGTTTGGACCAATTCATGGTGGAGGGAGCCTCTAAACAGCCCAGTTTGGGCAAATTCATGGTGGAGGGAGCCTCTAAACAGCCCAGTTTGGGCAAATTCATGGTGGAGGGAGCCTCTAACCAGCCCAGTTTGGACCAATTAATGGTGGAGGGAGCCTCTAACCAGCCCAGTTTGGACCAATTCATGGTGGAGGGAGCCTCTAAACAGCCCAGTTTGGGCAAATTCATGGTGGAAGGAGCCTCTAACCAGCAGAGTTGTGGGAAAGCAGGGTGGAGGGAGCCTCTAACCAGCAGAGTTGGTGGAAATCAGGGTGGAGGGAGCCTCTAACCAGCAGAGTTGGGGGAAATCATGTTGGAGGGAGCCTAGTATTAGCAGAATTGTGCAACGCTTATGGTGGATGAGTATGAGGATGCGGAGGAATTGGAGAGGTTGAGTACAGACATGGAGTTTCATGTTGGGGTGCTTTACACAGGTGGGCACAAAAATGAAGGCTCTATCCAGTGGTGGTTCATTTTTATCAAAGTGAGCCGGTCGGCACTCTCAGCTGACAGACGGGTGCGCTTGTCAGTGATGATGCCACCGGCTGCACTGAACACCCTCTCAGATAGGACGCTGGCGGCAGGACAGGACAGCACCTCCAAGGCATATAGGGCAAGTTCAAGCCACAGGTCCAACTTCGACACCCAATACGTGTAGGGCGCAGAGGGGTCGGAGAGGACAGGGCTGTGGTCGGAAAGGTATTCCCGCAACATGCGCCTATACTTCTCACGCCTGGTGACACTAGGACCCTCCGTGGCGGCACTTTGGCGAGGGGGTGCCATCAAGGTGTCCCAGACCTTAGACAGTGTGCCCCTCGTTTGTGTGGACCGGTGAGAACTTGGTTGCCTACTGGAGGAACTGCCCTCCCTGCCGCCACTGTCACATGCTGGAAACATCTCCATCATATTCTGCACCAATTGCCTGTGGCAAGCATTGATGCGATTGGCCCTCCCCTCTACCGGAATAAAAGACGAGATGTTGTTTTTATACCGGGGGTCAAGGATAGCAAAGATCCAGTACTGGTTGTCCTCCATGATTTTGACAATACGCTTGTCGGTTGTAAAGCACCCCAACATGAACTCAGCCATGTCTGCCACAGTGTTAGTTGGCATGACTCCTCTGGCCCCACCGGAAAGTTCAATCTCCATTTCCTCCTCATCCTCCATGTCTACCCATCCGCGCTGCAACAATGGGACGATTCGAAGTTGCCCGGAAGCCTCCTGTATCACCATCACATCATCGGACAACTCTTCTTCCTCCTCCTCCTCCTCCTCCTCCTCCTCCATTAAACGCAGTGAAGCGGACAGATGTGTGGACCTACTCTCCAGCTGTGACGGATCGGATGCTATCCCTAACTCCTCTGTGTGATCTGAGTTATCCCTGATGTCAATCAGGGATTCTCTCAGAACACACAAGAGCGGGATTGTAAGGCTCACCATCGCATCCTCAGAGCTCACCCTCCTTGTGGACTCCTCAAAGACCCGTAGGATGTCACAAAGGTCTCTCATCCATGGCCACTCATGGATGTGAAACTGAGGCAGCTGACTTTGTGGCACCCTAGGGTTTTGTAGCTGGTATTCCATCAAAGGTCTCTGCTGCTCAACCACTCTATTCAACATCTGAAACGTTGAGTTCCAGCGTGTGGGGACGTCGCACAAAAGCCGGTGTTGTGGCACATGCAGGCGTTGCTGGAGAGATTTTAAGCTAGCAGCGGCTACTGTCGACTTGCGAAAGTGGGCGCACATGCGCCGCACTTTCACCAGTAGCTCTGGAACATTGGGGTAGCTCTTTAGGAAACGTTGCACCACTAGGTTGAAGACGTGGGCCAGGCATGGAACATGTTGGAGTCCGGCAAGCTCCAGAGCTGCTACCAGGTTCCGGCCGTTATCACAAACGACCATGCCTGGGCCCAGGTGCAGCGGCTCAAACCATATTGCCGTCTCATCGAGGAGGGCATCCCTCACCTCGGAGGCAGTGTGCTGTCTGTCCCCCAAGCTGATCAGCTTCAGCACAGCCTGCTGACGTCTACCAACGCCAGTGCTGCAACGTTTCCAACTCGTAGCTGGGGTCAATCTAACAGCGGAGGAGGAGGCGGTGGCGGAGGAGGAGGCGGAGGAGGAGGCGGTAGAGGAGGAGGAGGAGGGGGGTGTTCTTCTCGTGTCCCTGCCAGGAATGTTAGGCGGGGAGACGAGGTACACCGGGCCAGTTTGGGAAGCAGTCCCAGCCTCAACTACATTTACCCAGTGTGCCGTCAGTGAAATGTAGCGTCCCTGTCCGCATGCACTTGTCCACGCGTCGGTGGTCAAGTGGACCTTTGTGCAAAGCGCGGAACTAAGGGCCCGCCTGATGTTGAGTGACACGTGCTGGTGCAAGGCGGGGACGGCACACCGGGAGAAGTAGTGACGGCTAGGGACGGCATAGCGAGGTGCCGCAGTTGCCATCAGGTCCAGGAAGGCGGGAGTTTCAACAAGCCGGAACGCCAACATCTCCTGGGCCAGCAGTTTAGCGATGTTGGCGTTCAAGGCTTGCGCGTGTGGGTGGTTAGCAGTGTATTTCTGCCGCCGCTCCAATGTCTGAGAGATGGTGGGTTGTTGTAAAGAAACGCCTGATGGTGCCTTTGATGGTGCAGGAGAAGGAGATAAGACAGGACCAGGGGAGGATGAGGTAGAAGTCAACAAAGTGGCGGAGGCAGATGAAGTGGTGTCCTGGCTCGTCCTCTGGAGTGCATCGCCAGCACAGTCAGCAGTGGCAGTGGCAGAGGCAGAGGCAGAGGCAGTGGCAGTGGCGTGAACGGCAGGCGGCCTTTGTCCTGCCGTTGCTGCCTGCCACTGATTCCAGTGCTTGGATTCCAAATGACGGCGCATTGAAGTGGTGGACAGGTTGCTCTTCTCAGAGCCCCTAATCAATTTCGAGAGGCAAATTGTGCAGACAACACTATATCTGTCCTCGGCGCATTCCTTGAAAAAACTCCACACCTTCGAGAAACGTGCCCTCGAGGTGGGAGTTTTTCGGGGCTGGGTACGAACTGGAACATCTTGGGAGATTCCGGGTGTGGCCTGGCTTCGCCTAAGCTGCTGACCTCTGCCTCTGCCTCTAGCTACCCTTTTTGGTGCTGCACCTGCCTCAACATCCACACTACTTTCCCCGCTTGACATCCCCCCTGTCCAGGTCGGGTCAGTGTCCTCATCATCCACCACTTCCTCTTCCAACTCCTGTCTCATCTCCTCCTCCCGCACAATGCGCCAGTCAACTGGATGCCCTGACGGCAACTGCGTCACATCATCGTCGATGAGGGTGGGTTGCTGGTCATCCACCACCAAATCGAACGGAGATGGAGGAGACTCTAGTGTTTGAGCATCTGGACACAGATGCTCCTCTGTTAGGTTCGTGGAATCGTGACGTGGAGAGGCAGGTTGAGGGACAATGAAAGGAGCGGAGAACAGCTCTGGGGAGCAGGGACAGTTTGGGTTATTGTTCTGTAAAGCTTCGGAATTTTGGGAGGAAGGAAGACAAGACTGTTGGGTAATAGGAGGAGAGGAGGCAGAGTCTGACTGGCTGCTGGACAATGTGCTGTAAGCGTTCTCTGACAGCCATTGCAAGACCTGTTCCTGGTTCTCGGGCCTACTAAGGTTTGTACCCTGCAGTTTAGTTAATGTGGCAAGCAACCCTGGCACTGTGGAGTGGCGCAATGCTTGCTGCCCCACAGGAGTAGGCACGGGACGCCCTGTGGCTTCACTGCTACCTTGCTCCCCAGAACCATTCCCCCGACCTCGCCCACGGCCTCGTCCACGTCCCTTTCCGGGAGCCTTGCGCATTTTGAATTCCTAGTTAGAAATTGGCACTGTATACCAGTAGTAAAAATTGTGGGTGCACGTAACCCCAATATATTCTTTGAATTCCCAGTCAGACACTGGCACTATATGGCAGTAGCAAGAAATGAGGGTATTTGTATTCCCAATATACTCTTTGAATTCCCAGTCAGACAATGGCACTGTATACCAGTAGTAAAAATTGTGGGTGCACGTAACCCCAATATATTCTTTGAATTCCCAGTCAGACACTGGCACTATATGGCAGTAGCAAGAAATGAGGGTATTTGTATTCCCAATATACTCTTTGAATTCCCAGTCAGACAATGGCACTGTATACCAGTAGTAAAAATTGTGGGTGCACGTAACCCCAATATATTCTTTGAATTACCAGTCAGAAACTGGCACTATATGGCAGTAGCAAGAAATGAGGGTATTTATAACCCCAATATATTCTTTGAATTCCCAGTCAGACAATGGCACTGTATACCAGTAGTAAAAATTGTGGGTGCACGTAACCCCAATATATTCTTTGAATTCCCAGTCAGAAACTGGCACTATATGGCAGTAGCAAGAAATGAGGGTATTTGTATTCCCAATATATTCTTTGAATTCCCAGTCAGACAATGGCACTGTATACCAGTAGTAAAAATTGTGGGTGCACGTAACCCCAATATATTCTTTGAATTACCAGTCAGAAACTGGCACTATATGGCAGTAGCAAGAAATGAGGGTATTTATAACCCCAATATATTCTTTGAATTCCCAGTCAGACAATGGCACTGTATACCAGTAGTAAAAATTGTGGGTGCACGTAACCCCAATATATTCTTTGAATTCCCAGTCAGACACTGGCACTATATGGCAGTAGCAAGAAATGAGGGTATTTGTATTCCCAATATACTCTTTGAATTCCCAGTCAGACAATGGCACTGTATACCAGTAGTAAAAATTGTGGGTGCACGTAACCCCAATATATTCTTTGAATTACCAGTCAGAAACTGGCACTATATGGCAGTAGCAAGAAATGAGGGTATTTATAACCCCAATATATTCTTTGAATTCCCAGTCAGACAATGGCACTGTATACCAGTAGTAAAAATTGTGGGTGCACGTAACCCCAATATATTCTTTGAATTACCAGTCAGAAACTGGCACTATATGGCAGTAGCAAGAAATGAGGGTATTTGTATTCCCAATATACTCTTTGAATTCCCAGTCAGACAATGGCACTGTATACCAGTAGTAAAAATTGTGGGTGCACGTAACCCCAATATATTCTTTGAATTACCAGTCAGAAACTGGCACTATATGGCAGTAGCAAGAAATGAGGGTATTTATAACCCCAATATATTCTTTGAATTCCCAGTCAGACAATGGCACTGTATACCAGTAGTAAAAATTGTGGGTGCACGTAACCCCAATATATTCTTTGAATTCCCAGTCAGAAACTGGCACTATATGGCAGTAGCAAGAAATGAGGGTATTTGTATTCCCAATATACTCTTTGAATTCCCAGTCAGACAATGGCACTGTATACCAGTAGTAAAAATTGTGGGTGCACGTAACCCCAATATATTCTTTGAATTACCAGTCAGAAACTGGCACTATATGGCAGTAGCAAGAAATGAGGGTATTTATAACCCCAATATATTCTTTGAATTCCCAGTCAGACAATGGCACTGTATACCAGTAGTAAAAATTGTGGGTGCACGTAACCCCAATATATTCTTTGAATTCCCAGTCAGACACTGGCACTATATGGCAGTAGCAAGAAATGAGGGTATTTGTATTCCCAATATACTCTTTGAATTCCCAGTCAGACAATGGCACTGTATACCAGTAGTAAAAATTGTGGGTGCACGTAACCCCAATATATTCTTTGAATTACCAGTCAGAAACTGGCACTATATGGCAGTAGCAAGAAATGAGGGTATTTATAACCCCAATATATTCTTTGAATTCCCAGTCAGACAATGGCACTGTATACCAGTAGTAAAAATTGTGGGTGCACGTAACCCCAATATATTCTTTGAATTACCAGTCAGAAACTGGCACTATATGGCAGTAGCAAGAAATGAGGGTATTTGTATTCCCAATATACTCTTTGAATTCCCAGTCAGACAATGGCACTGTATACCAGTAGTAAAAATTGTGGGTGCACGTAACCCCAATATATTCTTTGAATTACCAGTCAGAAACTGGCACTATATGGCAGTAGCAAGAAATGAGGGTATTTATAACCCCAATATATTCTTTGAATTCCCAGTCAGACAATGGCACTGTATACCAGTAGTAAAAATTGTGGGTGCACGTAACCCCAATATATTCTTTGAATTCCCAGTCAGAAACTGGCACTATATGGCAGTAGCAAGAAATGAGGGTATTTGTATTCCCAATATACTCTTTGAATTCCCAGTCAGACAATGGCACTGTATACCAGTAGTAAAAATTGTGGGTGCACGTAAACCCAATATATTCTTTGAATTACCAGTCAGAAACTGGCACTATATGGCAGTAGCAAGAAATGAGGGTATTTATAACCCCAATATATTCTTTGAATTCCCAGTCAGACAATGGCACTGTATACCAGTAGTAAAAATTGTGGGTGCACGTAACCCCAATATATTCTTTGAATTCCCAGTCAGAAACTGGCACTATATGGCAGTAGCAAGAAATGAGGGTATTTGTATTCCCAATATATTCTTTGAATTCCCAGTCAGACAATGGCACTGTATACCAGTAGTAAAAATTGTGGGTGCACGTAACCCCAATATATTCTTTGAATTACCAGTCAGAAACTGGCACTATATGGCAGTAGCAAGAAATGAGGGTATTTATAACCCCAATATATTCTTTGAATTCCCAGTCAGACAATGGCACTGTATACCAGTAGTAAAAATTGTGGGTGCACGTAACCCCAATATATTCTTTGAATTCCCAGTCAGAAACTGGCACTATATGGCAGTAGCAAGAAATGAGGGTATTTGTATTCCCAATATACTCTTTGAATTCCCAGTCAGACAATGGCACTGTATACCAGTAGTAAAAATTGTGGGTGCACGTAACCCCAATATATTCTTTGAATTACCAGTCAGAAACTGGCACTATATGGCAGTAGCAAGAAATGAGGGTATTTGTATTCCCAATATATTCTTTGAATTCCCAGTCAGACAATGGCACTGTATACCAGTAGTAAAAATTGTGGGTGTATATAGCCCCAATTCTATTGCTAGGGGACTTGCAGGGTATTTCTGGGGTGAAGGTGGGGGGGCACACCGTTGGAACGGGTATCGGGGTATATATCGGGTATACGGGAATACACTGACAGTGTATTCCATTCAGGATCCTGGGAAAGCTGGGTTGCGGCGATTGAGCCCGTCAGTGCCACGTTACACTGACAAGCTTCTCCCTGGAATTTAGCTCTTACAAGAGCTGTTGGTTGTCTTCTCCTTCCTATCCTAGCCTGTCCCTGCCTACCCAGAATCTAAGCCCTAGCTAGCTGGACGGAAACCTCCGTCCTCGGTGAATTGCAAGCTCAGAATGACGCGAAGCTGGGCGGCGCTGTTCTTTTAAATTAGAGGTCACATGTTTTCGGCAGCCAATGGGTTTTGCCTACTTTTTTCAACGTCACCGGTGTCGTAGTTCCTGTCCCACCTACCCTGCGCTGTTATTGGAGCAAAAAAGGCGCCAGGGAAGGTGGGAGGGGAATCGAGTAATGGCGCACTTTACCACGCGGTGTTCGATTCGATTCGAACATGCCGAACAGCCTAATATCCGATCGAACATGAGTTCGATAGAACACTGTTCGCTCATCTCTATATAGCAGTTACAGAATACAGAAACAATACAGAGAGCTAGACAATAACTACAAATGATGAGGCTATGTACAGCATCCCAGATCAGATATTTTTCTAAAATTTTTAACACATAAAGAGACATGGGAATTGGGGAGACTTAGGAGAGGAGTAAACAAAGGGAGGGGGGAGTAAAACAGTCAAACAAATGCGAGCTCAAAGAAAGTTTACCAACAATACAGATAGTGCAGGACATCAATATCAAATTCCACAGACAAATTTGGCAAATAACACTAGCCAATGTGGACGGGCAAATGAGGTGGGAGCAGGAAAGGGAGGTCTAGGTGCTGTGAGGCGGGCAGTCATGGTGTGAGGTGGTCATGTCTCAGAGGTCAATTTGTCTGTAGAGAAGTAAAGGGGAGTCTAAGCTCAGTTGGATGATCATTGTTGGTAGGTTAACCATGGGGACCAAGTTTGAAGAAATGTATCTCTAGAGAGAGAGCACCGGCTCGTGAGTTCCAGAAATCTGTATATTTCGTTAATCTTTGCAATCCATTCTGCTTTTGAGAGTGGTTCAGGTTGTAACCATTTGAGCGGTATCAAAAGCTTGGCAGCAGAGATTAAGTGAGCCACTAGAATCTTCCTAGAGGGTCTCACGTATTGAACAGGTAGTCCTAACTCTAGTAAAATATTTTAGAGACTTCTTTCCCAATTGTACTGATATGATCTGCCGGCTTCATTGTGTCCTATTGCTACATAGTTCTTATTTTGTGCATTATGTAACTGACATGTTGTGGTTTTATGTTGTTGTTTTTTTAATAAAGATACAATGTTCAAAGAAAAAAAATCTGCAGATGTCATGGAATGTTGTGGATTGTTAGCTCTGCAGAACAGTATGACATCATGCACACTATATAGGGGGCGCCGCGCTGACATTCCTTTGAGGGTTACAGTTGATGCTGTAGAGATTGGAGAGTTGGTGCGAGTGCAAAAAAAAATGAATATGGACGATACTGAAGACTATCCAGATGAAGCTTGGATACAGATGGTGAGGAATGCCAAGCCAGTATTCAGGCCATTTCAGTACCGAGAGGTCTCCTGTTGGCCAAACCTGGACACGTTAATTATAGAGGAGGAGGAAGAAGAAGAGGAAGAGATGGAGGATATAAAGGAGAATGGAGTAAACATCAGTGGCCCAATAACATCCCAAGATTGGCCTTATCCTGTAGAACACAAGGAAGAGAACATCATAAACACACAACCATGTGCCATAAGTGCTGCAAGTGAAGCCAAGGAACAAGAACTGACTCCTGAAGGTGAACTGGACTGGTGGCTCCCAAAGTGTGTGCAGGCCTGGACAGCATTATCATGGAGGACAATTTTCTGCTGTTGAAACATCAAAGCACCGGAGTAAGACACACAGAACACCCCTGGACTTCCAGACCCACCTGGCTGAATATATCATCTCAAACATCCTTGCACTTATGGTTTATTATATGTTATAAAAATAAATTTGTTCTCTTGTTTTCACATCCTGTGTTTTCTGACTGGTATATTATAGGGAAATCAGCGCTGGGGTCCGGGTTTCTTATCAGACCAAGAACAAGCCCTGCATAGAGTTTATATGTTCTCACTGGGTTTACATGGGTCTCCTCCGGGTACTCCAGGTCCCTTCCACACTCCAAATACATACTGATAGGGAATTTAGGTTGTAACTCAGTGTTGACAATGGGGAGAATTTATAAAGACTGTCATTTCTTATACCAGTCTTAATAAATTAGTTCTGCTGGCACAAGATGGGTCAGATTTATTAAAAGGATTTACCCAGAAATCTATAGGATAGGAGATAACATGCAGATGGGTAGAGGTCCAACCAAACAGACCCCCACTGATCATGAGAACAGAGATAGCTATGATCTGTACTTTGGCTATCTCTGTTACTCAAATTGAAATTAATGGAAAAAACGAGGACAAAAGTCCCCCATTGTCCCGATCAGTGGGGGTCTCAGCGTTCGAACCTCTAGTGATCTGCTGTAGTGGGTTCAGTCTTTGCAGTTCCCACACATGACCACATAATTAAGATAAGATAATCCTTTAATAGTCCCACATTGGGTAAATTTCAGCATGTTACAGCAGCATAGTAATACAGATACAGGATAATACACAGTAATATATTACAGACGTGTAGACACATAAGCTGAGAGGAGAAGATATACTAGGAGTCCATAGCAGCTAAGGAAAAAACGGAAGAGTAAGAGGAAAACCTCATGGTCATCATCATAATCATTAGTTCTCTGTGCGGAGAGATCTTCGCTTGGTCTGATGTAATTACACACTGACTGTGGCAATGCAGTCACAGGACGGATTTCTATGAAGGCCACGGCCTGTTAGGGCTAGTTGACGGGGAGTTACATGAACTCCGCATGTACACATCTCGTCGCGGCATTCTGCTCCGGATAAGGCCCAAATGAATGGGCCGTAGCTAAACGCCGCGGATGCCAAAGATAGGGCAGCAGATGGAATCCGCAGCAAGATAGGGCGGCTCGCTTCTTTTTTCTAATAGCTAGCGGAAAAAAGAAGTGAATGGCTCCCATTGAAGTTAATGGGAACCATTTTTTTGTAGCGGATTTTGAGGCGGATTCCTCGTCAAAATCCGCTACCAACTTCCTTGTGTGAACTAGCCATTAAAGACCTCAGTTCTGCCAGAGCAGGGGTAGGGAACGTATGTCTCTCCAGCTGTTGCAAAACTACAACTCCCAGCATGCACACTTGCTCTGCTGTTCTTGGAACTCCCATGGAAGTGAATAGAGCATGATGGGAGTTGTAGTTTGACAGCAGCTGGAGAGCCGAAGGTTCCCTATCCCTGTGCCAGAGGAGTAACCTGATACACTGTCTGTAAGTGCATAATGTAATTGATTCAAGGATCACAAGTTTTAGTCCTCTGGTGGGACAGAACAAGTCACATTAACTTTATTTTAAGAAAATAATTACGGTATGTTTCTGAAGAAAAAGAAAATATATGTTTATTTTCATTGAAAAAACCTAAAACATAACTAAGGTTAAGGCCCCAGGTTGGCTGCTGACAAGGCCCTAGACACTAGGGAATAGGACCCACATGACTGGGGGGAGCATTAGGAGACAAAGGGGTTAATGGAGAAAAGAGTTAGAGCGGGGGTGGAGTCAGAGATATTATAGGAAGTGCAGGGGTGAATATTGGGTGATTCTGGCTAGTCTACAGACTGAAATGTCCCTCCTGCCCTCCCTGTTTTTTGTAGATATATTAGGTGTGTTGCGGGGATTAGTAGGGTGAGACGCTTAGCGGTCAGTTCTAGGACCTCATCAGTGGTATGGGGATCCTGGGGTGCAGTGTGAAGGCCTGGGAAGTCCCCTAGTTGGGCTACGGTCCCTCGGGAGGTCAGGCTTCATGTCACTCAAGGTAAAAGGTTTACCCGAGGTGGTGTTTTGTGCCTGGGTAGATGGGGCGCTGCCTCTTGCCATTCTGTTGTTCTGTTTGTTATATTGCACTTCAAGATTGGTTAAAGTTGGAATATTTAATATATTGCTATGTGCGTCCTGGCCGTTTTCGGGAACAGAGGTAACGAGGTCAGCTAACCATGGGTAAGGGGTCTCAGGGAGACAGCCCCATACAATGCATTTATTTCTGCAGTGTTTTGCTAGGTGGAGCCTTAATCAGCTCTGTGCACTACACAAGAAAAAAAATAATGGAGAAATCGTTTTTTCCTATTTTCCCTGTAAAGAATTGTTCAGAGTCTGTTCAGACTGCGACATACATCCTGCCTATATAGCAGGCAACAGCAGGGAACATTATACTCTTGGGAAGTTGATAGACACTTCTTCTTATCTCATGGTCTCCTCCTGTCATTTCTGATATCTGTGGCCCATTTTACCCCTGCCAACCTCACATATTATAGCAATGAGCAGACAAAGAACCACACGATGCAGCGAGTATCACTCGTGAATACATTCTCTCCTGTGCTAGGTCCTGGGACTTACCTTTGAAGAATCTGGACGGCTTCTTGTGAGGACGAGATTCTTCCAATGTAGTCACTCATGAAATCCTGAATCTGCTCCTAATCAGATAAAGTCATTACCATTAGCTCCATGTACTGTCACCTATAGTCACACAGTCACTGGGTGCAGCTGCCAGCATGTCTAATGTCCCTACAGCCATCACTGGGAACTATAAGGCCGTCAGTCTAGGCCCGGGGAAGGCAACCTGATTTCTACGGTGTACTGATATAAATAAAGAGTCAAGGTCTTGGTGCTCGGTGTGCCGTATGTTGTCAACCCCTACATAAAAGTCAATATAGCAGATAGGAGATGACCTCAGTATTATAGCTGTGTGAACCTGCCCAAATTTGTGCTCTTATGTGCTTTGGATGCTCTGTTAGAAGCTTCCAATACAGGTAAAGAAGCATGCTGTAGAAAGCCAGGACCCCTATATACAGAACACAGTATAATGCTCATTAATGTCCTATATACATTTTATTAATGTCCCCTATACACAGTATAATGTTCTTTATAGCCCCTATACACAGTATAATGCTCCTTATTGCCCCTATACACAGTATAATGCTTCTTATAGCCCCTATACACAGTATAATGCTCCTTCTGGCCACTATACACAGTATAATGCTCCTTATTGTCCCTATACACAGTATAATGCTCCTTATAGTCCCTATAAACAATATAATGTCCTTATTGCCCCTATACACAGTATAATGCTCCTTATCGCCCCTATAAACAGTATAAGGCTCCTTATTGCCCCTATACACAGTATAATGCTTCTTACTGTCCCTATACACAGTATAATGCTCCTTACTGTCCCTATACACAGTATAATGCTCCTTATTGCCCCTATACACAGTATAATGCTCCTTATTGCCCCTATACACAGTATAATGCTCCTTATTGCCCCTATACACAATATAATGCTCCTTGTTACCCCCATACATAGTATAATGTTCCTTATTGCCTTATAAAGCAAAATTCCCCTTCTTGCCCCTATACACAGTATAATTAATCTTACTGCCCCCATACAAAGTAAAATGTTCCTTATTGCCCCTATACACAGTGTAATGCTCCTTACTGTCCCTATACACAGTATAATGCTCTTTATTGCCCCTATACACAGTATAATGCTCCTTATTGCCCCTATACACAGTATAATGCTCCTTATTGTCCCTATACACAATATAATGCTCCTTGTTACCCCCATACATAGTATAATGTTCCTTATTGCCTTATACAGCAAAATTCCCCTTCTTGCCCCTATACACAGTATAATGAATCTTACTGTCCCTATACAAAGTAAAATGTTCCTTATTGCCCCTATACACAGTATACATAGTTACATAGTAGATGAGGTTGGATAAAGACATGAGTCCATCAAGTCCAACCTATAACCATAATGCTCCTTCTTGCCACTATACACAATATAATGTTCCTTAATGTCCCTATACACAGTATAATGTTCCTTATTGCCCCATAGACACAGTATAATGCTCATTCTTGTCCCTAGAGGCGGTGCTGGAGAGTTCTCTCGCAGCATTGGGGATGCCCCCAGTGCTGTGAGAGAACTCATTTGCATAAAGATGGAAAACGGAATATCTAACGAACAGCGGCCACAAGAAGACATCTTTCTTAAGGCTATTCCTACCTTTTAGTTAGAAAAAAACGGGATTCTAATGATAGGATCACTTTAAAGAGGACCTTTCATCACTTGGGGCACATGCAGGTTTATATACTGCTAGAAAGGCGACAGTGCGCTGAATATAGCATTCATGTTCTGTGCCCCAGATGAAGAGCAATCGGTGCCTGTACCATAACTATTCACCATCACAGCAGTGTCTATAGTGCTGTACTGTGAGAACGGTGAGGAACCCCTCTTCCAGTACTCGAATATGGACGAGGGGGAGGGGGGCAAATCTATGAATATCTATAAGAACAGTAATATGTAGGTATATCACCCCACTAACACTGTGGCCCCTTCAGCTGCGGGATAGTGCTGCAGTTTATTGCACAGTCAGGTAGCAAGGAGCACAGTGATACAGTGATAAGACAGTGAAGGGGTCCCAGCAGTAAACCCCTGCTGCTTTATTCTCAGGATCGGTGACGTTACCATCTCCTAAGGTATTGGCCTTCCCTATGGAAATGTTATGGAAGTTTAAAAAACCCACAAAATCACATCATGTGAAAAACTCCTTGTCATGTGAATTTTGCTGTGGTTTTCTTTCTCTACTACATATGCAATTCTCAAACTTAAGACATTTTAACCGGCTATCCAATGTGTGAACAAGGCCTAATGGTTATTACATAAACTGTTTGATGACTGCAGAACTGAGAAAAGTGTCCGCTGGCAGCATTTATAAGACTCAATCCTAGATTACCTAAATATGTGCCTACCTGCTTTTGTCGTAAACTCTTCTGGAACTTCAAACTGCGCTGATACATCATGGACTCTGCAATCCATTCAGATATTCTTCTTCTAGTCTTAGGAGACTTCCTGTCTGATGGTGGTTTGGGCAGAGGCTGTCCATGACTGGATACCTGTGTACTGCCCCCAGACACAAATGGCTCACTAGTGTGTGCACGTTCCATGCCAGGACCTGAAGTAACATCAGCTGCAGGTACGCTCTCCGTTCTCGGGTCTTTGATGATTTCTGTATTAGTTTCCTGCTCCATCTTCAATAAACTGAAAAAGCAAACAAGAAAGTAAGTATAAAGAGCTAGTACTAGGTATAGTATAAGGTCTAGCTCCACATTTAACCATTTCTTTACTGCATTTGATATTAAAGGGATCCTATCTTTCAAACACTTTTTTTTCTGAGTAACAGGTCGGAATAGCCTTAAGAAAGGCTAATCTTCTCCTACCTTTCGTTGTCTTCTCCTTCCTGCCGTTTGCCTAAAATCCTGCTTCTTGTCGGTATGCAAATGAGTATTGTAAGCAGCCATTTTTTCATGGCCTGTGGGCATGCGCAGTCTGCTCTGCCCGAGGCTTAGAAGTATGAAACCTGCGCCGGAAGAAGAGGATGTTGCTGAAGAAGATGGAGACGGCGCTGGAGAGTTCTCTCGCAGGATTGGGGACGCCGCCAGTGCTGTTTGAGCGCTGGGGCCCACCCCCAGTGCTGTGAGAGAACTCATTTGCATACCAGTGAAAACTGTGATTTTAGGCGAATGGCGGGGAGAAGAAGACAATGAAAGGTAGGAGAAGAATAGCCTTTCTTAAGGCTATTCCGACGTGTTACTCAGAAAAATAAGTGTTTGAAAGATAGGATCCCTTTAAAGAGAAACACTTGGTATAAAGGGGCTATCCAATTGCTAGTCATTATGGAGCGTAATACTGTAAGCAAGGGCCACTATGGGGAATAATACTGTGTATAGGGCCACAATACTGTGCATAGGGGCCACTATGGGGCATAATACTGTGCGTAGGGGCCACAATGGGGCATAATACTGTGTACAGAGGCCACTATGGGACATAATACTGTGTGTAGGGGCCACTATGGGGCATAATACTGTGTGCAGGGGCCACTATGGGGGATAATACTGTGTGCAGGGGCCACTATGGGGGATAATACTGTGTATAGGGCCACTATATATATATATACTCATTATATATGTCACCCTGTCCTTTGTATAACACCTATCCTCACAGTCCCCCCACACACACATCTCTAGCAGTGTCGCACCTCTCTCCTCACAGTCGTATATATACTATATACACGTTTTACATTTAGCACTCGGTCCCTCCATATTATAACGCCCGGCCTCCCTTCACAGTCCTCCCCATCTCTAGCACTGCCGCTCCTCTCAGTCTGGAGTTATCAGTATCTATATATATATATATATATATATATATATATATATATATATATATAATATATATATTATATACACGTATACACATATTACATATACATCACTCTGCCCCTCCATATAACACCCGGTCTCTCCTCACCATCTCTATTGCTCCTTCTCTCCTCACGCACTTCGTCCTCCTCCGCACACTGAGGTGACGGCCGCATCACCAGCCCTGGCGGAGGCACAATATCCAGATCGGTATATAGTGGAGTCACGGCCTGTATAATAACCCTCTTCTTCATTATATCATAGTCTCAGTATATAGCCGGATAGTTACTGACAATACACGCTGGAGCTTCCTGATACCTGAGGGACTACACTCCGCGGAGGAAGACCGAAAGACGAGTCACAGCATGGGGGTGAAAAAGGCGGGAAGTGCGCGCTGACTGGAGCCTGTGAACCCGGGGTAATATATATATGTGTGTGTATTATTATATATCTGGTGTAATATGTGTATTATATTATTTATTGTAACTGGTGTAATATATGTATAAGTATATCATTTACAGTAACTTGTGTAATATATGTATTATTATATATCTGGTGTAATATATGTATTATTATATCATTTACAGTAACTGGTGTAATATGTGTATTATTATATATAAGATCTGCTGCAGTATGTACAATATTATATTATATATCTGGTGTAATATGTGTATTATATTATTTATTGTAACTGGTGTAATATATGTATTATTACAGGAGCTGGTGTAATATGTGTATTATTATATATAGATCTGCTGCAGTATGTACAATATTATATTACATATCTGGTGCAAAATGTGTATTATTGTAGATATTATCTGTGTAATATGTGTATTCATTTATTCTATACTAGTTTCGGCCGCGACTTCCTCCGCGTATAGTTTTTAATGCCGTTGCGGCGGTGACCGCGTCTCGGCTGTGCAACATTTATGTGTAGGCGCACATACCCACCGTAGGTTGAGTCCTTTCCCCCCCCTTTTATCCGGTCGCCCCCGGCCCCCAACCTCCTCTCCCATGGACACCGCGCCCCTGTGCCCCCCCTTGAACTCCTGTCCCACGGTCTCTCCCTCGCGGTGGCGCCCCCGGGACCCCCTGCGCCCCCTCTAAACGCCCCTGTGCGGCCCCCTTCAACTCCTGTCCCGCAGCTTCTCCTCCCTCGCGGCAGCACCCACCGCTCCCCCAAATGCCTGGCCCGTGCCACCGGGACCCCCTGCACCCCCTATGAACTCCTTTCATGCACCCTCCCTGTTGTGCAGTGCCGTGGTCCTCCAAAACCCACCTCCCGCGTCCTTCCTGCAGCGCGGGCCCCAGGCGGGCACCCACACCCGAAACCAACACTTCCCGCATGGTACTCACCGAGCCGGCACAAGCGATCGACGCGGCATGGCCCGCACAGTGAAGCTGAATGTCAGCGTCTCGGCGGTGCTGCGAGTAGCAGCCATGTTCTCCGGCTCGCACACTGTCTCTCGAGCCGCCCACATAGTGCCGCAAAACTATCGGCCGCCGGCGCATACGTTCGGCGGCCGTGGTCAGGAAATCCATGGATTTACCATCATCGCAAGTAGCCTATGTTTCCTTCCAGGTCACCATTTAGGTAGGTATGCAATTTCAGCATTGTTTCGAATCCTGTCTTGGCACGCCATGAGGAAGGAAACGCGTAGCCTTTACTTATACTTTGTCATCTGTTATTACCCTCGGGTATTCTGTAATGTTTTTACAATGAAGAAATAAAAGTTACATTTTACCGTCTGGTTGACGCTGGATCTCTCCATCTACACGGTTCTATGGTTTTTGCTGGTTGAAGTCCATCCACATCGGAGCAGCCCAGGAAAGGCCTTACAATAATGGGGTGTGCTGGATATACTTTGTTTTTTATATATTAAATATATATGGTCATTTAACATAAACATTATAAAATGCACATTACGCTAGGTTCACACCTGCGTTCTTCTTTCCGTTCTGTGCTTTCCGTCTTCTACATGCCAGAAGACGCAAAGCACAGACCGGGTCCGGCCGTGAGCAGCGGTGAGCGTTTTATGCTCTCCGCCGCGAAACCGGATTTTTTTATCCGGACACAGAGTACTGCATGTCCGACTCTGTGTCCGGATTATAAAACCCGGTTTCACGGCGGAGAGCGTAAAACGCTCACCGCCGCTCACAGCCGGACATCTCTCTCACCCATTCAAATGAATGGGTGAGAGAGACTCCTGCAGGTTTCCGTCTCCTGCCTCTGTTTTAGGCAGGAAACGGAAACCTGCATAACGGAGTTCACAACGCTGATGTGAACGAGCCCTTACTGTGTAATAAGTGTATTATTTCTCATCATCAGCGATGTAGTCGTAGGGGTCACAGGTGTGAACAAGTTCCTCACTAGACCAGGGGTGGGAAATTAATTTTCCCATGGGGCCACATGAGAAATTGTAACGGTTCTAGAGGGCCATGCGCACCGTTGCAAATTTAGCTCCACCCACTTATCCACTGACTTCGCCCATTCTCAATCATTTTTCCATGTGCCCCACAAAGTAAAATCCTCCTACAGTCACCCTAACATTATACACCCCCACATTATAACGTTTCCCTCCATATGTCCCACAGTATTAAGTCCCTCTCCTGGTGCCCCAGTATAAGCCAGCAGAAACTAGAGGGGACATTAAACTGGGGCAGCTGGCCCAGCTGCCTCCAGCTACCCCCCATGGTTTAATATCCTTCTCCAGCTGCCCCAGTTTAATGTCACCCTCCATCTGACCCCTAGTTTAATGTCCCCCCTACATGTGCATTCAGTGTAACTGCCCCCCCTACATCTGCCCCTAGTCCCCCCTCTTGCTCACACATGCTGTCTCTTCTCTCTTTATCATCCAGCAGCCTCCACAGCCTCCAGATTGCATCAAGCACACAGTCCTGTGTGGCTCCGCCCACTAACAAGTCATAGCCTATCCTGGTGAAAGGCTGTGATGACATCATCACAGGTCCTTGAAAAAACTTCAACTAG
Organism: Leptodactylus fuscus; assembly: GCF_031893055.1. NCBI lineage: Eukaryota > Metazoa > Chordata > Amphibia > Anura > Leptodactylidae > Leptodactylus > Leptodactylus fuscus. The sequence continues at coordinate 28,169,535 of NC_134267.1, read as the reverse complement.
CTATGCAGGCCGGATAGAGGCAGTCAGAGGGCCGGATGTGGCCCGTGGGTCGTACATTGCCCAGGTCTGCACTAGACCAATGCTGAGACTTCCTGAATGGCTGGAGTGATCATAGAGACAAATGCACAGAAGTCAGAGCTGGGGACAGTCTGGGGTGGAGTTAGAAGAAAGTCACAAATTCTGGTTTCAGAATAAAAATATAAAATGATGAATATTGTATCAGGAATAAGACACATAAATTGATACACATTTACTGTCATAGGAATCAGTCACAAAATTTTACTTCTGACTATGACTATCATCCATTTATAGAAGAGTCAGAGTCGGGCTGTGGATAAATAGACGTGTTGGGTCCAGGAACCCTCAGGACAACTATCAGCCAGGTAGAGTTGGAGAGTGAGTGAGGCAGTGTCCATTATCCGGATGGCTCTCTCTTTTTTGGATACTGTATTGGATTCAGGCCTCAGAAATACATTTATGTCTATGCTGCAGACACAGTTCTTCGATTCTGCAAATCTCCTGCCAGAACTCGGAGATCTTATAAACCATCTCCAGTCAGCTACTGGCCTGCAGGATGCTCTCATCCACCTGAGTCCACCCTCCTGTCAGACTGACCCCAATTTTAGAGCCCCTTTTCTCTTCTTTCTCCCTCCCACCCGCTATGCCAGGATGGAGCCCTTCACCTGTTACCAAAATTATATCCCCCCCACATCACTACCATTATTAATTTATTCTGTGTCTTTGTAAATGTGCACAACAGAACGGTATAGTTAATAATTAGTATATTTTTAGGGTGGGTGGGTTTGTTGGGAACTTTAAGGATAAGTTCACACGGCCTTAAAATCCTGACTAAAAAGATGGCTCCCATTGAAATCGTATTTTGGACCGGCCTCCACTTCAGGTTCCGTTCCAAAAAACCCCGGGTGAACTTACCCTAAGGGCAGGGGTTGGAGGTGATTTATGGATTAGGAAGCTGATGAAAAGTTGTTGTTTTTTGTTTGTGTGTTTAAGGCTCCACGTTGCAAAAACGCAGCGTTTTACAGTACCTGCAAAGTGAAGGAAATCTGGCTAATCCCATCCACACATTGCAGGAAAAAAAAATCGGCAGAAAAGCAGCGTTATAGTCGCACATATCAATTATACCTGCGGAAACGCTGCCATTGTCTGTATAGTCATTAGAGCAGAAAATCCACAGAAGAAAATTCTTCAAAAACACAGTGAAAAAAGACAATACATTTCCACTGTTTTTTTCTTGAAGTGTTTTTTTTTTTTGCTGTGTTTTGATATATGCCTTAGCCTCAGTTTCTTTTTTGTTCTTTTTAATTCAACTTTTTAATGAAGATTTTTCAAAAACACAGTAGAAATACAGGAAGCTTGTACAATGGAGATACGTATAATATTGTGTGATCGCAGCCAAAAAGCAACTGTGCACGAATTAATGAAGAAGAAGACCAAACAAGGAAAAGGGAAGGATAATCTATTAGAAAATGAAATAAACGTCTACAACAGGGGTAGGCAACCCTTTTTGTTCGGCGTGCCGATTTGAATTAAAAATCAAAGATGAGGTACTCGGAGTGCTGGTCAAAAATTGTAAGGCTGACGACCCCTATACTAAAGTCATATAGCACAAACCGAAACATAGAGGTGCTCTCATACTGCGCTCCCAGCCACATGAGTTTACCGCTATTTGCCTGGGTACACGTGTTCTTTTCCACTAGAAGTAATGTAAGTACAGTGGTAAATGTATGCAACTGGTAGCAGAGTGAGGTAACACCTATAGGGGGAGACACATTATGTACCTGGATGCTGCATCTAGTTCCCAGCCGCCCGTGCCTTCACTTTTCTGTAAGTGAAACATGGATTCATTTCAGCTACATTTAATTCCTTGCAGTGCGATAACAGGAATTAATAGGTGTCACACTTATACCAAAGTGACAGAACAGTTGCCTGGGGGCTAGATTTGGCTATAGCCGCATCTGGGTACATAGTGTGTCACCACCTAGAAAGAAACACCCTAAGGGGGCATTCACAAGGAGTAACAATAACTCGCGGCAGAATTAGCGCTGATAAAAAAGACTCCCATTGACTTCAATGTGTTACGCGCGTTAAACAGAACCCATTGAAGTCAATGAGAGTCTTTTTATCAGCACTGATTCTGCCGCAAGTTATCATGGCAGAATCAGTGCCGTGTTACTCTGTGTGAATGCCCCCTAAGGCTGAGGTCCCACGTTGCAGAAATGCAACTTTTTTGTTGTTGCAGATTTTGCTGCGTTCTTCTGAACCAATGACAGGGGTGGATTGAGCAGAAGGGAGACATATAAGAAGGTTCCTAGATATGTCCCATTCTTTTTGTAGCCATTCTTGGCTTTGGCTCAAAAAATTGCAGCAAAATCTGCAACAAATATGCTGCGTTTCCACAACATGGGACCTTAGGGGAGCAGCACACAACCAGTGATATGCTGTCCTGTACTGTAATTGATATGGGGCAGTATGGTGCTGGAAGACCGGGCCTCCTAGCATCATAAATTACTATACTGCCAGTATGAAGCATGAAGTTCATGCCGGTAAATCTGGCTGACATACAGACTGTGTTTCACATGTGAAACACGGTCGTGTGCTGCACCTCTTAAGCCTCCCGCACAAAAAAATGGCATGGATATAGTTTTCACTGACTTATACATGACAAATGAATTGACAGGGCTGCAAATGCAGACACATATGGGACCTGCACCATCATTTGCAGCTCGTTAATTTTAGCCCAGACACACAGCCGCAAAAACAACGGCCATGTGTATGGGACCATTAAAATATAATAGTCCACAATATTATCCCTAATTGTGGATAAAAAGTCTGGTCATGTCCATTACAATTTAGTAATTCCATGTGTCTCATATTAATAGCCATTAACCCCATTATGTCCCTCACATTAACCCCTGTGTGCTTCGCATAAGAATTACTCATATGTGAGAGACATAGAGGTAATAATTAGGTATCTTCATCTTTGAGGTCCTTTATTAGTACCTCCATATGTCTCACATATCAGTAACCGTTATGTGAAGCACACAGGGGTTAGTGTGAGGGACATGATGGGGTTAACTGCTATTAATGTGAGGCACATGGAATTACTAAATTGTAATGGACATGACCAGACTTTTTATCCACAATTGGGGATAATATTGTGGACTATTATATTGTAATGGTCCTGTACACATGGCTGTTGTTTTTGCGGTATTCCGTCCGGGAGAGTCTTCATGCGGACTCCCGCAGACGGAATACCAACGCAGATGTGAACGAGGCCTTACCTGAGATGGAAATGTCTTACTGATTCTCAGGGCTTTACATTAAATAGGTGATGAACCCTGCAGACACTCACCATGACGGCTTCATGTACAGACAAGCCAGACCTGTCTAACTTTACATGCACCCTGAAGAGTCAGTTGCTGACTACAGAACAACCCGCTGCTGCAAAGTGATGGTATACGTGGATATTTCTCTCCTTTTTGGTAAAATATGAAATGATTGACTTCCACTGTTTCCAGTAAAAGACACTTAGAAGATCTAGTTGAATAAACCACTATATACTGCATAGCGTTAATCTTAAAGGAGGCATACACTTTTGTAAGCACATAGATAGTTTATACATATCTGCCGCAGACTTTATTACTGTCTTCGGGGCAGTAATAAGCAGATTTCCCAAAGTAGGAAATCTTTTGGGATGCATGAAGTAGTGCACAGAAGTATACAACACATGTGCACTTCTGTATATGGCCAACCAAAGCCCCAGTGGACTTGAGAATCATCAGACATTACCTGAGTCTCCGTGGTCATAGTAGAATACTATGTTTATATGAATGCTAGACAGAGAAGTAAGTAAATTGTAGACAATGAGCTGTTGTCCAAATGCGAAGGCCAGGGCCCCACGGGCTGGAAAGGAAACACCACGATTTGCCTGTGACGGAGACACTGCAGGATAAACCGCAGCGTTTTACAGTAATAATAATCATAAATTTTATTTATATAGCGCCAACATAGTCCGCAGCGCTGTACAATTTGTAGGGTTCAAATACAGACAGAAAGATACATAACAAAGAAAGTCATTTCACACAATGGGACTGAGGGCCCTGCTCGCAAGAGCTTACAATCTATGAGGTAGAGGAGGTGACACAAAAGGTAGCACAGTACTTGCAAAGTGGATGGTATTCATGTGAATCTCATCCCCACTTTGCAGAAAAAATCACAGCGTGGACATGCTGCGATTTCCAAAACTGATGCGGTTTTGAGAATCGCAGCATGTCAATTATATCTATGCAAGCGCCGGCGGCTTTTCTGTAGATATTATGGTAAGAGAAAGTCTGCGGAGGAAAACTCTGAACTTTCTCTTCAAAGGCTGCAGGAAGAACCGCAATGTGTTCACGCCGCGGTTGTTCCCGCAGCGCTTTAGCGCTGCATTTACGGCCGTGGGGCCTTAGCCTAAAGCTCTCTTTTCTGCACTATTAACAACTGGCTGTTTCCATTCCCGCTGTCACAGGCCGGTGTCCCTACACACTGAGGGTGCATTGACACGGAGGAAAATGGCGCTGAAATTGGGTTCCTTTTCCGTGTGAATGCACCCTGACACTGCACAATTACTGCGGACAGTCTCAGGCTGTTTAGTGATCATATGATTGACAACGGGAATGGTAACACCCATTTGGATATTAGTCCTTAGCTACATGAAGGCTTTCTGTGGAATGTAAGGATTTACCATCACACACATGTCAGCATAATCATGCCGGACCACCATCCTGACATCACCTTGTAGTATTGGGGTCCTGGAGGTAATTCCTGTTTGGATTTCCCATGTTCTCCATTCTTATGAGCTTCCTGTGGGTTCTCCGAATGCAGAACATCCCAATAGGTTATTTCTCTTCTGCAGAAATCGGCCCCATGGAAAGGGAAATTATTTAGTCATAGCCAGCAGGCAGAGAACTGTTGTGTGTGGGGGCAATCTGTGTACATCACTGCAGAACATGTTGGTGATATATATTCATCTGAAATGAATTAAATGACCTGGCCTCCGATCGTGTGCCGAAAAGAGTTCTCATAGGACGGGCATCCATTTTGGGTTTCGCCCAACCCTTTACCAGTTTAATATTAATGTACAGACGTAGCAGAGTTAACCCGAACTTATGCAATTGGTTAACTTGCTGCAGCCTGATGTAACAGAAGGCAACAAAAAACAATGAAAAGGCATTGAAAAATTATTTTTTTGTTGTCTGTGACAATATTTTTTTTGTCGTCTACTGCCATGAAAAGTGGTCAGTAGAGGAATCTTCATGTAAGTCCTGAGTGGATTATTGTGTATATATTGGTCCATGCAGCGCACAAGGGGGGCCTGATTCCTGGTACTGACAATATTTAGTCTTTCTCTTGATCAGATCTTGTGGACTCCATCACAGCTGCTTGTATATACATGTGTCCTCTGTATGTGGCCTCTCTAACTTGTTCATTATATGAGTGACAGGAGAACAAGCGTCATGAGCGGGCGTGACCAGAACTGAGTGTAATTTGGGCGCGCCTCGGATGTCAGGTTGTCCATCCACTTATAGTATCATCAGTGCCGGCTGTAAACATGGAGGAGACACCAGAGCTCAGTGAAGTGGACCCTGCAACCCAGGTACTGAATGTACTAGCTATACACATTACTATCCATTATTACATATACATACACTTTATACTTTACTAGATAGACATTACTATAATATATTTATGTACACACATACGTACATTAAATAAATATGTTATATATACTTCAAACTTTATTATATACTGTATTTCTCCCAAAATATTACAGGGTCTTGTATTATTTTTCTCTCCGAAACAACGGCTGGGGCTTATTTTTCAGGCACGAGAGTGAAACAGATTTGTTTCTGATTCGCCTTGGACGGATCTTGTAAAATGGTTGGGGTTAGGGTTAGTAACTCTAGCTGACATTCACAATTAAAGGTACAGGGTCAGTGGGTCATAAACTTACTGAACCTCTCTCTCTATACACTGTGTGTGGTATTGCCCCAGGCCCTCTGTATCTCTTCTCCTTTATGCTAAGGAGCAGGTACTGTAGTGGAGTGGCTGCATCTGTGAGATCCAGCAGGGTTGGCTCCTAACGTCTGGTCACGTCGGTAGCCCACAGCATAGAGGTGGTCAAGAGACAGGACCCCAGAGGCGGGACTTGGGAACGGGTCAGCAGAATTTGCCGTGTCTGGAGGTAGCGGGGCACTTGTTCAGGACATTTGTGAGCTACATTATGCCTATTCTCCATCACCGTGATATCACGTGACATAACCTAGTGCTGGAGGTGCTGACTGTACCTAGGGCTTATTTTTAGAGTAGGGGTTATATTTCAACTCTACTCCAAAAACCCTGCAAAATCAAGCTAGGGCTTATTTTCGGGCTAAGGCTTATTTTTGGAGAAATAGAGTATATAGACATACCCTGCAAATATCTAGAACATAAACTACTTGCATTATTATACATTATATATACAGTATTTATAATACTTAAATTACTATACATTATATACACTACATACATTAATAACATAGAGAGAGAATGCAGTGTTGTAGCCGCACCAGTATTAAGAGGATTATTCACCTCCCCAGGAGTGCAAGGCAGTGTCTCGTCTCCAAATCAGACTCCAAAAATAAAAGAAATAATCCATTTCACATAAAAGATGGAATTTTCATTTTATTAGCAATGACAAAAAAACACCATATAGCGACCCTCACAGGGAGACGTTATCAAATACACTTCATAAAGACCCCTGTGAGGGGCGATACGTGGTGATTCTTTGTCATTGCTTATAAAATGAAAATCCCATCTTTTATGCAGAATTCTGGCGGAATGGATTATTTCTATAGTCTATATGACTACATGTGCTCAGTACTTATGATGTTACTATTATTATACGTATGTGACCTGCCCCAGTTTCAGTCGCACTTAATCGTGCACACACCTTGTGCAATGGTAGGATGGCGGGTTCTTCCTGCACTTTTATCACTACTGTGTCATCCTGAGTCTCAGGTTACAACATTACAAGGAAAGCTGCTGAAAAGAACGGTGGAATTGCTGTTTTTGCCTCTTTCTCTCCTTATCGGCTCTTTCCTTGCATCTCCTCCCTCTGATAAACTAACTTATATTGCGAGATTCTCTGCTATAGCCATCTGGAGACAGGCAGGAGATTGCATGTCACTCAGATTACACATGTCTATAGAAGTCTATGGAGAGCAAAGGAGGAAGAAGTGATAAGAGAGGGAAACCCAGACTTAAACTGACCATACACATTAGATTGTATATTGTGTAGATGCCATCAATTTGTAGGATGAGAATACCCCTTTAAGGACCTAACTAGGCAGGTAGTTCGAGCGAACCTCCACAAATAGCTTGTTATAAAGATGAAGAGATGAAACCTTGTAATAGATCTTATTTAAGAAATCTGTTTTCTTCTCCATTTTTAAGCTGTTACTTTCTTCATATTAGTCTATGGAGAGGGGAGGAGGAAAGAAAAGGCACTCAAGTAATTGCTGCTGTTATACTTTGCTATTAGCACTACTAGTTTGTAGATAAGAAGCTGATAATACACAGAATGAGTCAATAAAGCAATTTATCATTGGATAGAAGCCTCTTCCTCCTCCCTTCTCCATAGAGCTCTGTGCCTAAGACTGAAGAGGGAGAAGGATATAATGTAAGCAAGCAGAGAGATTGTAGATAAGGATCCAGAGAACAGCTTAGCAAGTGGAGGAGGAAACAGAAATGTGAAATAAGGTATATTACAAGGTAACCTAAATTCACCTGTACTATTCATGGATCACCAGCAGTTTATAACTGGAGGTACGTGTTCAGAGATTTCTGGCCCCAAATAGTTTTCTTATATTGATAACAAAGTCAAAAACCCGACCCCACAAAGATCATCTGAGGCAGTGACCTCCGGGTGTCGGAAGCTGCTAGTGGACAGAGAGCACATGCAGCACTGCTCCTATGCAAGTAATAGGATCGGCAGAGCAGCCCCATACACTGCATAGTGGCACTTGAATAGGAGCAGTGCTGTGCACCCTAGCCAGCCACTAGCTGCCTCCCTTACCCAGAGGTCACTGCAACAACTGATCTGCTCATAGTCCAAATATCAGATGCCTACAGATCACATACTAATGATCCCTTTAAAGGGATTCTACCACTAAAGCAACGTTTTTTCTAATTACCACGTCGGAATAGCCTTAAGAAAGGCTATTTGTCTCTTACCTTTAGACGTGGTCTCCGTGGCGCCGTTCCTTAGAAATACCGGTTTTAACCGGTATGCAAATGAGTTCTCCGCAGCAATGAGGGCGAGCCCTAGCGCTGAAACGGCGATGGGAACGTCTCCACTGCTGCCCGAGAGCTCACTCCAGCACCGCCTCCATCTTCAGCTGCAACCCCGCCTCTTCTGTTTTCCGTCTTGGTCCAACTTCCAATGCCTGCGCAGTACATTCCTGTATCCTGTATTGAACTACAAGAGCAAGAGCGGCCTTCCAAAAATGGCCGCTGGCCGTCCGTAGTACGCTATTCCGACGTGGTAATTAGAAAACATGTTGCTTTAGTGGTAGAATCCCTTTAAGAGGTTAAATGCATATGATTCTTTTCTGCCCATTTTAGGACTTTATATTGCAGCAGACCATGCTCCGGATTAAAGACCCCCAGAAATCACTGATGTTTTACAACAAATGCCTTGGGATGACGTAAGTCTCAGACAGTAATGCCTTATGTCATTTGCAACTTCTAGGCCTCTAATATTTATACCAACTCCTTCCACCCAAAATGTAATGAATGAATCCCATTTAATAACCCAAAATCTTGTGCAGGTATCACTTTAATAACTATAAGGAATGTACAAACAAGACCTCATTGATGGGAAAGTAGCGCCACCTTAGCTCCCTTTAGATCATGTGTGAAAACCAAGCATGATCTGTAGGGAGCTCCTTCCAAAAGGTGGTGCTAGAGCCACAATAGGTAACACTTCCTGTTCTGTAGAGATCTCTTCTTATAAGGGCATGGATGGTTTAATAAGTCCCAATACTGTCCCTCCTTTGATAAACATTGACATTTGGAATCCCCCGACCACCTTCATGTACCATCTAATATGCATTTTCAATCTGCAGTGCAGCTATGGATTAATCTGATGCTTGATTTGTTACATATTCACTGTCATAAGAATCAGTCACTGGCTTTTCAATGAATTAGACATACAGAAGATGTAGGAAGAATATTAGGGCCCCTTCACACGGCGTATACGCTCACTGCTTTGGAGCGTGTAAACGTTCCGTAGCAGCGGCGTCTAAAGCAGTTCCCATTGTTTTCTATGGGAGCCGGCAGACGCGCGCTCCCCATAGAAATGAATGGAAAAAGCAGCCCATTCATTTCTATGACGAGCGCGCATTAGCCGGCTCCCATAGAAAACAATGCGATCTGCTTTTAGACGCCGCTGCTACGGAACGTTTACACGCTCCAAAGCAGTGAGCGTATACGCCGTGTGAAGGGGCCGTTATGCTTAAAGGAGAGATACAGCCCATGACTGGTGTTGACAATTTCTCCAAAATCTCATTTTCTGTTTCAGTGTATCATTGCACATGTAGCCTAATGTTTGGGCTTCAGTAGTATATCGGGGTCAGTTATACTTAATGATGGGCACTTATAATGCAGCACCTTCAGCACAAGCTCATGATATTTTTGGTATTGCTCCTTAGTCTTCTCCTGAAACTTGATTTCCCCTCCATGAAATTCTCGCAGTATATCTTGGGTTATGAGGATAGTAAGGACATCCCAGAAGACATGAAGGAGAGGGAGGCCTGGGCATATTCCTGCAAAGCGACTGTTGTCCTGACCCAGTAAGTATGCCAATGAGTCATTATCTACATGATGTATAAACATGTCTATCAAAGCCAAAAGAGGAACTGAGACCACTCTATGCCCCCATGCTGGGGCTCCTAGCTTCAGCACACTGGTTATAGTAAAGAGCCGCTGTTTGATGTTATTGTCCATAATCTTACAGAGTAGAAATATAATATAACTATCTTATAAAAAAAATTAAGTGTTAAGAATTATGGAGTACTTGTTGTTTCAGGTGACCTTAAGACACTTTGTAATACAGTATATTTTATTACAAGAAAAAAATCTCCTGTTTTCAACTTTTCTATTTCTTGCTAAACTTCTCAATTCACTGCCAGATCTGTCTTTAGTGAAGACAAGCTGCAGTTCAGAAACGTCTATGAAGGAGAAGGGAGGTGGAGGAGGAATAAGTTAAAAGCAGAGTGACAAAGACATCCTGGAGCAGATATAGTAAGATATCTATCTCACGAGAGATTTATTCACATCTATAATACTCACTCTTAATACTAAAAGTGCAAAAAACTGCTAAACATATACTGTTATCTAAGGGTGTATATGTCTCCCCCTCTCCATAGGCTCCTGTGTAACCTGACCTGTCTGTGAGCTATAGCTTGTTTTCACTGAAGACGTGTCTGAACAGTGAATTGAGCAGTTTATCAGGCAGGAGAGAAGCTGACAATAGGAGATAAAAGCATTTTCCTCCAATGAGCTATATTACAGCTTTTCTTATATTCACTTGAACTATTAATTTATAATTTAAAAAAATTTAAACAACATTTATTCTATAAATCTGACTTCTTGTGGGTTCTGCAGGTGACTTTGCTGAGAAAACTATTGTAAGTAAAGTGACCTAGTATTAAAATCAAGATTTTATGTTAAAGGGATCCTATCAGTCAGACACAATTTTTTGTAGGTACCACGTCAGAATAGCCTTAAGAAAGGCTATTCTTTTCCTACCTTTCGTCGTCTTCTCCGCGCCGCCATTCGCCTACAATCCCGGTTTTTCTTGGTATGTAAATTAGCTCTCTCACAGCACTGGGGGCGGGCCCCAGTGCTCAGACAGCACTGGGGGCGTCCCCAATGCTGCGAGAGAACTTTCTCCAGCGCTGCCTCCTCTTCGTCAGCAGTGTCATCTTCAGCCTCTTCTTCCGGCGGTGGCTTGTAACTTCTAAGGCCTTGGGCAGAGCAGACTGCGCATGCCCACAGGCCACGACAAAATGGGCGTTTACAATACTGTGCAAGCAGTAGGTAGGTAGGTAAATAGCGGAAAAAAGAAGTGAGCGGCTTGAAGTCAATGGGAGCCGCTTTTGGCCGCAGATTATGAGGCGGATTCCGTGTCAAAATCCACTGCCATAAAACCTGTGTGAACTTACCCTAAGGTTTTTACCATTTAACCTCTGTATGAGGATCTGAACTTCTCTGTGGGTCTCTATCTCAAGAGTAGTCTCAGTTTAGTAGCAGCTGACCTGGATGAACCAAGAGACACTGGGACAAGGGGAAAGGCAGGGACATGGTCAAAGGACAAGCCAAGGTCATGGTAGGTAGAGTTTGTTCATAATTCTACACAGGCAGAGGTCAGGGCAAGCGACGCAATTTTAGTCTGGTAGACAGAATAAAGGGCAGGTCAAAGAGGTTCAAATACAGGTATACGGGCAGAGTTCAGGATAGGTAAAACCATTTCAATAAGGATATAGAGACAGAGGTCAGGGGAGGTCGAAGAGATTCAATACAGATATACAGGCAGAGGTCAGGGCAGGAGAAACAGGTTCAGTGCAGGTATATAGACAGAGATCAAGGCAAATGGAACAGGTTCAATATAAGTATAAAGGCAGAGGTCAGGCCAGGTGGAACAGGTTCAGTACAGGTATACAGACAGTGGTCAGGGCAGGTAGAATAGGTTCAGTACAAGTAATTTATACATGCAGAGGTCAGGAAATAGGCATACTAGACAGAAAAAAACTAATGAACCTTTGCTGGACACTTTATTCCTTTTTTTACTCTTTTTGGGAAATGCCTTATATAACTGGGTGCCAGAAGAGAGGAGGGTGAATGCAGCAACAGTGCACGGGCGCTTCATTAAAGGTCATGATCTGTGACCTTCCTGTAATTGAACAATTAGCCTTTTGTATGAGGCTTACCCTGAATGACCCCCATACTACTGTGCACTATTATTGTGCAGGTTACATATGTATGTCTCTTGTTTCCTGCAGTAACTGGGGCAGTGAGAACGAAAAACCCTTCCATAATGGCAACTCTGACCCTCTGGGCTTTGGTAAGTTGTTGTGTATGTGCAATAGACAGAGATCCTACTACTCAGGTACTAGTGGGGTCCATAGCTACAATACATAGTAAGTAGTACAATAATACACTCAAATAGTAGAGTTGGGTCAGGGCTGGGCAGAGAGAAGACAACGTGGGCTTTACTAAGGGAAGGACACAGAATAGTTGGGAGCTGTAGTGAGGAACTAGGGGTGGCGGTATGGACACAACATGAGGAAGGCCTCGTGCCTCGCAGGTATGTCTGCCATTACCTTGGCTCAAATTTTGTTATGGACTCCAATTTCTTATATCCACTTAGACACATAAAGGATAGACGTTTTGTGACAGAATAGCATGAAATCATGTTCACAAGATGGTGACACAAGATCTGGACCTGTCCAGCCAAGAGGAAAGCTACGATGACACCTGAGTATTAGAAGATCCATAAGGAGTAGGTCATAGGTAGATCCCTCCATGAGCACCCACCATCAGCTGTTCTCCTTCCCAGATGTCTCCTAAGCTGTCCTAAGGCAATATTTGCAGGTCTGTCCTGTGATATATTTATCATGTCCTGTATGGCTTATGTGTTCACACCGCTCTCCATGTACAGGTCACATCGGCATTGCTGTCCCGGATGTCTCTTCTGCTTGTAAGAGGTTTGAGCAGCTTGGAGTCACATTAGTGAAGAAGCCCGACGAAGGTAAAACTGACGATGATTATTCTGAATCCCTAAGGGCTAGTTCACACGGGGCACAGAATGGCGGATTTTGGTCCTGATTGTGACGCAGGAAGTCGTGTCAGAATAGGACCAAAATGCGTGTCGCAGCTTACAACAGTTGCGGCTTCCCTCTCCGGAGTAGGCCCAAATGAATGGGCCTAGTCCGGTGGGTGTTTGTCACGAGGCGGACGCCGAAGCTGAATCAGCCGCGGAATCCGCCTGAAGAAAGGGCAGCTCGCTTCTTTTTTCCGTGAGCGGGAACATGCCACTCACGGAAAAAAGGAAGCTAGCAGTTTACATAGACCTCTATTGTGAGGGGGCGGATTCTGAGGTGGATTCAGCGCCAAAATCCGCCCCCCCTCTTGCCCCGTGTGAACGAGCCCTTAGGTTTACATTACATGAATCTAGTGACTCCTGAGCCTTATTTATCCTCCACTAATCATGAGATAAATCCTCTTATACTCCAGTCACCTCCTGAGCTGCATTCACAATTCTACCACTGACAGAAATACAGCTACATCCCCACATGATAATAGATGACTAAGTATATGGTGCTATGTACAGTAGACAGCAGCAGAATTATAAATGCAGCTCTGTATACAACTTGAGTATAAGATGTGTTATTAATATAAATCGGTGCAGCAAAGTGTTAGCCAAGATCCAGCCCTGTCTGCAGATCATATGTGACTGGCAATGGAGATGGGCCCTAACACCAAACATTGTGGCTGCTTATGAGGCCTGTGCAGTGTCACAATTAACCCCTTAAAGGAGATCATTCAGTGACCATCAATACCAGGCCGCTTCTCGACACCCTCACCATCAGCTGTTTGTAGTGATCACATCCTTTACGTCACCAGTGCGGCCTCCTCTTCTTGGCGACAGGCATGCTTATATCAGGTAGTGGCGCAGTGTGTACAGCAGCCTATCAGGCCAGTACTAGTCATCCACCCTTGTGCATTCTGCAGGGAAGATAAAGGGGCTGGCATTTATTGAAGACCCTGACGGTTACTGGATTGAGATCTTCTCTCCTGACAACATGGCGTCCATCATGACGTGATTGTGCTTTCACTTGTCCCTGCACGACCGGTTCTACAAGTTTGAGAATTGCTGAGTCAAGGAAGCGGCCGTCTCTGCTGCTGAGTCGTCGTCTTCCTCCTTCTACAATCCTCTGACGGGAGATCAGTCCTGTGGATTCAGCTTTAGCCCCGGGGAATTCTGGATATTAGAACCAAAGCAAGAAAAATATAAAGCTTTCTGGACAGATGAGATTTACATGTTGTAATATTTGGGTTGTGTCTGCCATAAAAGCATCAGACCTGTGCACAATCTACATTACCATATGGACAACTGCTAATAAATTATATTGATTAGAACGGGTTTTTTTCTTCCTTTATTTTCTGTATATTTTTTGTTCACTGATTGTTTATTTGATGTTTTATGATAATTATTATATTTTTCTGAAACCTTACCCTGTTTTAGAGATATCATATCAGGTGATGGTAGGTGCAGTAGTAGGTGCCCTGATGTATTGGAATACAATAAGGCAGCTCTAAGACCCAGGGGATACCTGGTGATCATGGAGGAAATCCTGCTTGATGACATCACTCAGATTTTCTCAGTGATGTCACTGTTGACAAGTCTGTTAGGGGGCGTTCACACTACCGTTGGTGTCCGCTCAGCAGTGTCCGTGACTATTGTCCATACAAGATTTTAGCAATGGACACTAGCTGGTCCGTTTGCTATTTCCATTCATTTCAATGGGATTTTAGGTTGCGTCCTTAATTGTCCGTTTACAACCATGTCTGTTTTTTCAAGCGGACAAAAAATCCTACATGCAGGACTTTTCTGAAAAAACGGACAGTAAGTGTCTGGTTTTTTTTTAACATTGAAGTCTATGGGTAACGGACATATAACGGACAGTAACTGATAGCCATCAGTTACTGTCCGTTATGATAGGTGTCCGTTTTTTTTTTGTTTTTTTTTTTAAACGGACACCTTCTGAACGGACACCAACGTTAGTGTGAACCGTACCTTACTTTTAAGGGAGACCAGGATTTCACCTGCCCAGTATCTCAAGAGTCCTTAAGGCCGTGGGCCCCACAGGCCGTACTCGCAGCGCTAAAGCGTGAACGCATTGCGGTTCTTTCTGCAGCGCTTTGAAGAGAAAGTTCACGGAGTTTCCTCTGCGGTCTTTCTCTTCCCATTATATCTATGGGAAAGCCACCGGCGTTTCCGTAGATATAATTGACATACTGCGATTTGCAAAGCCGCAACGGCTTTGCAAATCGCAGCGTGTCCGCACTACGTTTTTTTCCGCAAACTGGGCATGGGATTCGCATGAATCCCATCCTCTTTGCTTGCACTGTAAAACTCTGCTATTTTTCCCGCAGCAAATCACGGCGTTTACGTCCCGTGGGGCCCTGGCCTAAAGGTGTTTCCCCATCTTCCTCTCTCACCAGTTCGCCTGCTGTCTCTTCTTCTCAATTCCTGTATTCTTCAACAAGCTAGGGGACAGCTTTGACTATTTTATGGACAGGAGACTATGAAGTATCTCACTAGATACAGACATTGCTTTTACCAAGAGAGATTATTATCATTACTAGAAATCTAAAATAAGTGCTGATCAAATAATATACACAGTAAATGTCTATTACATTTCACAGGTTTGGAGAGAAAAAAAACTTACATGCTGCCCTGACTGACAACGGACTTGCAGTAAACTCAATGTTATTTTTGTGTTTACATGGAGAGATAAATACACTGTCTGGTCCTTTACTAACAAACTGCAATAAGCAGGAGATAAGAGCTTGGAGAGCAAACGTGGTCTGAGAACTCAATCTCCCTCCTCACCAGAGAGCAGTAAGTCAATTCTCCTGTCCTGGATCAGATAACAGACCTGGGACCAAGGAAAACGTAAGCAATGGGAGGAATAATCTCACATAGCAGGTAAACAAAGCAAGATTGCTGAAGCGATTTTTTTAGGATAACTCTTGAATTTACATCAGTTAGCAATATAGATGGGATCCTTGACCTCCAGGATTTGGCTAAAAATAACACGGCATTCCTGGTAGGGTACACCAGCTCATCCATTACCATGATTGAGGAGAAGAAACACTGGCAGTGTCCTCCAAGGTTTACTTGTCCTCCCTGCATACATATCTACATATCTACCCTGTCTTATACCTCCTCCCTGCCATACGTGTCCTTGATTTACGTGTCTTCCCTGCTTTACATGTCCTCCCTGCTTTATACCTCCTCCCTGCGTTATGTGTCCTCCCTGCCATACGTGTCCTCCTTGATTTATGTGTCTTCCCTGCCTTACGAGTCTTCCCTGCTTTACACCTCCTCCTTGCCTTACGTTCCTCCTTGATTTACGTGTCTTCCCTGCCTTACGAGTCTTCCCTGCGTTACACCTCCTCCCTGCCTTACGAGTCTTCCCTGCTTTACACCTCCTCCCTGCCTTACGTGTCTTCCCTGCTTTACACCTCCTCCTTGCCTTACGTTCCTCCTTGATTTACGTGTCTTCCCTGCCTTACTAGTCTTTCTTATTTATCTCACCTGTGTCTGTCACATCTACAAATGACCCCACAAGTCTGCAGCACACAATGACAACATCCCAGGACACAAGGACTTGTGCACCTGCCTGGCGAGATGCAGGATGTCACCTCCGAGTACTGCTGAGCCCGGTGACTGCGCTATCTGTGCTTGTTCACACAGTGTTTTTGATGTGCTGAATGAATCTGTTTAACAGATATGCTAAAGAGGGACGTAAATGTCTTGTGAAGCCATCCGTACTATCCAGTAGAAGATCTGGGAAGACACGGTCACTAACCTCACCCCCGGGGGTGGGGCTGCCTGTGCCCTGTGTCACCCCGTTGGTCTCTGGCATATAATGTATACTAAGCCTAGTCTGTCAGGAGACCTCACTATAACGCCCCCTACAGGGACTAAATAAATTACTTTAAATAAAGTGGATTAAAATAAAAGTTCCCAGTTGGAAAAAACAATTGTATACAAATATATTTAAGAAAATAGACAAATCTTGTAACCAGATAAAGACATCTATTAAATGTAATGTTATATAACTGGTCAGCGACTGGTGTGAAGAGATAAAAATACAAAAGATAAATGCTACATGCGACTCAATTGTAGATCCGATATGGTTGCATCGGACAAAACCCTGACTGCAAAGGGTCAACAATGTTCAAACATTCACAAAAAAAAGTATGTCCAGCAACCATTGAATAAAATATAACTTTTACTTTATCAAAAAATAAAAAGGAAACATCTTACATGCTCCAGGAACAAGACAGAAGAAAAAATATCAGCTTATGCGTTTCGGGACATGTTGTTACGTCCCTTAGTCATAGCACCAAGTGCCCTTAGTCATAGCACCAAGTGCTATGACTAAGGGACGCAACAACATGTCCCGAAACGCATAAGCTGATATTTTTTCTTCTGTCTTGTTCCTGGAGCATTATAAACTCAAACGAGGCTAGTTCATCACATAGTGTGGAATAAATACTGAAAATCAAAAACTCCCACACCAAACCAATAAAATATAATGAAATTTATTGATGTTCACTAAAAACAAATAACATACATCTAACAATACAAAGGGGGATGAATCTTATATCAAGTACTAGTGTACCATCACAATGGGTAGGTGACTACAAATATACATAGTAGGTCAATAACAGTGTGCCCATGTAGCAGATGTTAAATCAATGCTGGGAGATACCAAAGTGTACAAAACATCTCAAAGGTATCAAAACCCCCTGCTAACATTATAAGGAATAACACATGATGTACAAATCAGAAACATATTAAGTAACGCCCATATGTATCACATACCACACTGTATGATGGACCCGACGCGCATTTCACCCACTACCCGTGGGCTTCCCCTGTGTGCAGGAGCCACTATGGGGGATAATACTGTGTGCAGGGGACACTATGGGGGATAATACTGTGTGCAGGGGCCACTATGGGGGATAATACTGTGTGCAGGGGACACTATGGGGGATGATACTGTGTGCAGGGGCCACTATGGGGGATGATACTGTGTGCAGGGGCCACTATGGGGGGTAATACTGTGTGCAGGGGCCACTATGGGGGATAATACTGTGTGCAGGGGCCACTATGGGGGATAATACTGTGTGCAGGGGACACTATGGGGGATGATACTGTGTGCAGGGGCCACTATGGGGGATGATACTGTGTGCAGGGGCCACTATGGGGGGTAATACTGTGTGCAGGGGCCACTATGGGGCATAATACTGTGTGCAGGGGCCACTATGGGGGATAATACTGTGTGCAGGGGCCACTATGAGGTATAATACTGTGTGCAGGAGCCACTATGGGGCATAATACTGTGTGCAGGGGCCACTATGGGGGATAATACTGTGTGCAGTGGCCACTATGGGGCATAATACTGTGTGCAGGGGACACTATGGGGGATAATACTGTGTGCAGGAGCCACTATGGGGGATAATACTGTGTGCAGGGGCCACTATGGGGGATAATACTGTGTGAAGGGGCCACTATGGGGGATAATACTGTGTGCAGGGGCCACTATGGGGGATAATACTGTGTGAAGGGGCCACTATGGGGGATAATACTGTGTGAAGGGGCCACTATGGGGCATAATACTGTGTGCAGGGGCCACTATGGGGGATAATACTGTGTGCAGTGGCCACTATGGGGCATAATACTGTGTGCAGGGGACACTATGGGGGATAATACTGTGTGCAGGAGCCACTATGGGGGATAATACTGTGTGCAGGGGCCACTATGGGGGATAATACTGTGTGCAGGGGCCACTATGGGGGATAATACTGTGTGAAGGGGCCACTATGGGGGATAATACTGTGTGAAGGGGCCACTATGGGGGATAATACTGTGTGCAGGGGCCACTATGGGGGATAATACTGTGTGCAGTGGCCACTATGGGGCATAATACTGTGTGCAGGGGACACTATGGGGGATAATACTGTGTGCAGGGGCCACTATGGGGGATAATACTGTGTGCAGGGGCCACTATGCTGCATAATAGAGCGCGCAGGAATGCGTAGGAGGGAGGTCGGTCGAGGTCTTCAGTGTCAGTCAGGGGGGAAGCCCCATGTCAAAATTTCCTAGTTGTGCCACTGCATCGGAGGTACATACAGATCAGACCCTACTAACTACAATGGGGTCCGCTGGGGGTCCATTCTTTTAAACTAAAAAGTCACTACGTTTTCTTCAGGAGATTTGGATGAAAACTTAGGGGGTGTTGGGAGTGACTTGTAGACTACATGGAGCGTTACATATACACATCATACAACTCCGATCCAGTAAGTCCTACGAGTTCTATCAGAGGACAGAGAGCCCCCTGCTGGAGATACAGAGATGAGTAAAACATTTCTCAGCAGTATCTGCTGCCATCTAGTGGCACCTAAGCAGAATGCAGGCTATAGGATACCTGTATATATTGTACAATGTATATACCCCAGTGTACAGCGTGTGTCCAGTGTCATCATTCATGTGTAGTAGTCTCTCTGGGTAATATGTGCAGATCTATTGTGTGACATCTTAGCTATGATCAGGGATTTCAGTGTAGGCGGTATAATATAGGAGTATAGCCTGAAGGTAAAGCATAGGAGAGGTATGAACACAGCGTGATAGCTGGACTGTGACAAGCCATACAGCTGTGGAGGGAAAATGTTATCAGCAGTCTGTATACTGCCTGGGGGACGGGAGCAGCAGTCTGTATACTACCAGGAGGAAAGATGAGAGTAGTGCTCAGCAGTCTGTATACTGCAATGGGGGACGGTGACGGGAGCAGCAGTCTGTATACTACCTGGGTGAAAGATGAGAGTAGTGCTCAGCAGTCTGTATACTACCAGGAAGACGGGAGCAGCAGTCTGTATTGTAATATGTAACATGTAATATTCCCCTGCTGTACGTACAACCTGCCTTAGGACATATTCAGATGCTGCAGATTTTTATTAGCCTCCGCGGCAGAAATTTGTGCTAAAACTTTTTGCGGTTCCTGCAGATTTTGGTATAAGCCACAACACAATCGCACTGTCTGAATGCACCTTTATTTAAAGGTTATGTTTAGCAATAATTTATAAACGCCGACAGTTATAGGAATAGATAGAAGACACAGCAAATCCGTCATCACATCCCGTCAGCCTCCCGTACAGGGCACAGCCTGTCACACGTGTCCGCCATCTCACCCGCCCGGCGCTCGCTGTCACCTGGCTGTCACTTTCATCAATCCGCCCAATTTTATGACTGATAGCCCAATGAGCCAATCACAGCAGAGGAGGAGATGGGCGGAGCTCTATTCTCTATTAGGCAATGTTGTGAGCCAGGTATCAGTTGCCCCGCCCTCTGATCGTTAATTGGCTGCAGGTGGGCAGTGGGGCGGGACATCTGCTGGTGACGTCACTGGGCTGTGGTCCGTGTCACTCAGTGTCATGGCGGAGACGCAGGAGCTGCGCGGGCTGAGCGATGAAGCGGCGTATGCGGCCTGTAGTGACCCGGAGCCGGCAACTAAGGTACGAGGAGCCCCGGGGAAGAAGCGCTGCACACTGAGACCGGGGTATTAGAACTGTCACCTCCTGCCCGGCTATATAACCTGACTGTCACTCCCCGCCCCAGTGTATGATGTGACTGTCACCCCCTGCCCGGCTATGTGACCTGACTGTCACCCACTGCCACCCTCTATATAACCTGACTGTCACCCACTGCCACCCTCTATATAACCTGACTGTCACCCACTGCCACCCTCTATATAACCTGACTGTCACCCACTGCCACCCTCTATATAACCTGGCTGTCACCCACTGCCACCCTCTATATAACCTGACTGTCACCCACTGCCACCCGCTGTATAACCTGACTGTCACCCACTGCCACCCTCTGTATAACCTGACTGTCACCCCCTGCCACCCTCTGTATAACCTGACTGTCACCCCCTGCCACCCTCTGTATAACCTGACTGTCACCCACTGCCTCCCTCTGTATAACCTGACTGTCACCCCCTGCCACCCTCTATATAACCTGACTGTCACCCCCTGCCACCCTCTATATAACCTGACTGTCACCCCCTGCCACCCTCTATATAACCTGACTGTCACCCCCTGCCACCCTCTATATAACCTGACTGTCACCCCCTGCCACCCTCTATATAACCTGACTGTCACCCCCTGCCACCCTCTATATAACCTGACTGTCACCCCCTGCCACCCTCTATATAACCTGACTGTCACCCCCTGCCACCCTCTATATAACCTGACTGTCACCCCCTGCCACCCTCTATATAACCTGACTGTCACCCCCTGCCACCCTCTATATAACCTGACTGTCACCCCCTGCCACCCTCTATATAACCTGACTGTCACCCCCTGCCACCCGCTATATAACCTGACTGTCACCCCCTGCCACCCTCTATATAACCTGACTGTCACCCCCTGCCACCCTCTATATAACCTGACTGTCACCCACTGCCTCCCTCTATATAACCTGACTGTCACCCACTGCCTCCCTCTATATAACCTGACTGTCACCCACTGCCACCCTCTATATAACCTGACTGTCACCCACTGCCACCCTCTATATAACCTGACTGTCACCCACTGCCACCCTCTATATAACCTGACTGTCACCCACTGCCACCCTCTATATAACCTGACTGTCACCCACTGCCACCCTCTATATAACCTGACTGTCACCCCCTGCCACCCTCTATATAACCTGACTGTCACCCCCTGCCACCCTCTATATAACCTGACTGTCACCCCCTGCCACCCTCTATATAACCTGACTGTCACCCCCTGCCACCCTCTATATAACCTGACTGTCACCCCCTGCCACCCTCTATATAACCTGACTGTCACCCCCTGCCACCCTCTATATAACCTGACTGTCACCCCCTGCCACCCGCTATATAACCTGACTGTCACCCCCTGCCACCCTCTATATAACCTGACTGTCACCCCCTGCCACCCTCTATATAACCTGACTGTCACCCCCTGCCACCCTCTATATAACCTGACTGTCACCCACTGCCTCCCTCTATATAACCTGACTGTCACCCACTGCCACCCTCTATATAACCTGACTGTCACCCACTGCCACCCTCTATATAACCTGACTGTCACCCACTGCCACCCTCTATATAACCTGACTGTCACCCACTGCCACCCTCTATATAACCTGACTGTCACCCCCTGCCCAGCTCTGTGTGTCCTGATTGTCACCCCCTGCCCCAGTGTATGATGTGACTGTCTCCCCTTCTACCTCTCTATAACTTCATGGCCGGTTTCCCTCCCTTTCCGGACCCCCACTCCCCTGGTATTTCGGGTGCAGCCGCCTTTATCTCATGATATTTGACCTCTATTCCTAAAGAAGTTGATTCCAGACCCAGGGTGTAAGGTGCAGAATGTTTGTATATGGGTGAGGGTTTGTTACACTGTGTGGCTTCGCAATTATTATTGGTCACTTGTCCCTCCTATATATGATGTACGGTATATATACACAAACCTCATACTCCAGTCACCTCTAGAGCTGCAGCTTTCCTTTATTGCTGGATCAGTGTCTGTCTAGTGTCCGCACGTGGCCTACAGTGTAGAGCTCGGGCCCACCGCCACATCTGCCATGGAGTGACCTGAGGTGATGGCCTCTGGCCGGGCAGGCTTTTTTTTAATTGGCTGCTACCTATTGGATTATTGCAAAAGATGGCGGCCAATAATTTACTGAGCTGTCCGGGGTGCTGTCCAGGCCGGTCTCAGTAAGCTGTCCACCCCCAGGATTCACCTTATAGGATTTGGAGCCAGAGCCCTCTGCCATGTGGTGCTCTCTGAAAAGCTTTACCCAAACCGATCGGAGAGATCTCTTCCGTGGACATGTTATTACACAGACTAAACATACATCTATTAAGAAAGCAGATAACTCCATATACCACAGGATATCACCATATAGCGCTCAGATAACACCATATACCACAGGATATCACCATATACTGCTCAGATAACACCATATACCGTAGGATATCACTATATACCGCTCAGATTACATCATATACCACAGGATATCACCATATACCGCTCAGATAACACCATATACCGTAGGATATCACTATATACCGCTCAGATTACATCATATACCACAGGATATCACCATATACCGCTCAGATAACACCATATACCGTAGGATATCACTATATACCGCTCAGATAACACCATATACCACAGGATATCACCATATACCGCTCAGATAACACCATATACCGTAGGATATCACTATATACCGCTCAGATTACATCATATACCACAGGATATCACCATATACCGCTCAGATAACACCATATACCACAGGATATTACCATATACCGCTCAGATAACACCATATACCGTAGGATATCACTATATACCGCTCATATTACATTCTGCTATACATACAATACTATAATATACTGCGTAGTTATCCACCAAACTGTTTTGTGAAGAAAGTGTTTGTTGTTATTGGAATAATCCACTAGGTTGCTGAGCGGCCTAACATATCGCTGTGTGGGGTTTATATACTGTACAGAGGCCATATTACATGTTGGGGACTAGTAAGCTACGTCATGGTACATCACTTTATTCTGTCTCCTGTACTGTGTGGCTGTATACAGCAGATTGTGTGCTGGGGACCTTCCAGCCAAAGACAGAACAAACAGCTATAGGGGTCACAGTAGTCGCAGTATGAACAAACTCTTAAACCAGGGGGCCTTATAGGCCTCCTCACTACACTGCTATCTCCAGGTTTTCTGACATGTTGCGGTATTGCGCCGTGGCTGTGAAGGATGTGGCAGTGCTGCACCGTGGCTGTGGGGGATGTGGCAGTGCTGCGCCGTGGCTGTGTTTGTTGGATTTCTCATTGTGAGCCTTCTTCTTCTAGGACTTTATGATGCAGCAGACAATGCTCCGGATCAAGGACCCCCAGAAATCGCTGCCGTTCTACACCCAGTGCCTGGGCATGACGTAAGTTGGTGGTTACAGTACACCCCCTCCCCTCCGCTTGGTGATGGCGCTTCTATATACTGCCCAGTATCACGGTATATATTATAATTATTACTACAGGGTGCTGCTATAAACTGCCCAGTATTATGTATTATTATTATTACTACTATTACTACTACAGGGTGCTGCTATGCACTGCACAGTATTACGGTATATATTATAAATATTACTACAGGGTGCAGTTATACACTGTTTAGTATTATGTATTATTATTACTACTACTACAGGGTGCTGCTATACAATTTCTCAGTATTATGGTACATATTATTATTGCTCGTTCACACAGAATTTCTTGGCAGCGGATTTTGAAGCAGAATCCACCTCAAAATCCGCTGCCAAAAACGGCTCCCATTGACTTCAATCAGAGCTGCTCACTTTTTTTTTTTTTTTTCCCCCCACTAGCTAGTAGGGAAAAAAAGTAGAGACATGCCCCTTCTTCCTGCAGACTCCGTGGTTGACTCAGCTGCGGCGTCTGCAGCGTGAGACTCCCTCCTGATTAGGTCCATTCATTCAGGCCTAATCTGGAGCGGGATGCCGCTACAGGATGTTAGTGCACTGCATCGGCAATCCAACATAGTTATCTGCACGGTATGTTCACATGCGGAATCCATACAGGGTGCTGCTATACACTGATTATTATTATTATATTATTATGTGCGGTTATACACTGGCCAATATTATATATTATTATTACCTCTCGCTCCTCCTCAGACTCCTCCAGAAGTTCGACTTTCCTTCCATGAAATTCTCGCTCTACTTCATGGGCTACGAGGACAAGAAGGACATCCCCGAGGACTTAAAGGAGCGGGCGGCCTGGACATTCTCACGTAAAGCAACACTGGAGCTCACACAGTAAGATTTTACTCTCCTCAGGGTCGACTGCTGTGCTGTCTGCTATGCTTTACACTGCAGCTCAGTGCGGTGATCGACTTGGCTGCTCTGTTTGGAGCCTGAGCTGAACTGAAATTTACCTCCTAGCACCAACTAAGTATCAATGTATAAATAACACAAAAAATTCTTTTGATTTTAAATCTAAATTTATTGTTACAAAAATGTTTTTAATTGTAAAAAATATTGGTATCAGGAAAACAAACACATAAAAACATTTAAAAACACACAACAAGAGTAGAGGTCGCACTGGACTGAGCAGCTCCAAGATTAGGGCACTTAATTGAAAAATATCTGTAGCATTGCAAAGATCATACCCCCATCACCACTATATAGTAAGAGCATATAAGGTAACAGAACCAATGTAAAGTTACACACACATGCCAGTATTACATAAGCCAACCTACATAGGACAAAATGTGAAGCATATATATAAACCACTGCTCACCAGCTGCGACCTCCACTCTGAGCCCCGACGGACCTGCTTCTTCTGAAGAAGCAGGGGCGAAACGGTCCGTCGGGGCTCAGAGTGGAGGTCGCAGCTGGTGAGCAGTGGTTTATATATATGCTTCACATTTTGTCCTATGTAGGTTGGCTTATGTAATACTGGCATGTGTGTGTAACTTTACATTGGTTCTGTTACCTTATATGCTCTTACTATATAGTGGTGATGGGGGTATGATCTTTGCAATGCTACAGATATTTTTCAATTAAGTGCCCTAATCTTGTGATATTGTGGGCAATAGGAGCCTATTTACATTTATATATACAAAATACTGGGCCTCTCTATACACACATTTATTGTGGCTGTTCTCATCCCCTACACCACTAGCAGATTATACACCTGCTGGAGCTGCTCAGTCCAGTGCGACCTCCACTCTTGTTGTGTGTTTTTAAATGTTTTTATGTGTTTGTTTTCCTGATACCAATATTTTTTACAATTAAAAACATTTTTGTAACAATAAATTTAGATTTAAAATCAAAAGAATTTTTTGTGTTATTTATACATTGATACTTAGTTGGTGCTTTGAGTTTTTTGCAGGTATCTTTGTTTTTTATCTAGTATTGAGATTGCTTTGGGTTTGATATTGAAATTTATCTCCTGTCTTACCAGATTTGAGCTGCACCGCGGTACTGCCTCTATGCTCTGCTCCCAGCGTTACGACCTACAGTTTATGTAAATCCCTCACTGCCCCAGCACCAGCTTGTGTTCTTATTTATAATATAGCGTCCTGTAGGGCAGTAGTGGGGGGCATTGGGGGCAGCTGACTATAAGGTCATCCTCTCCGCAGAGCAGCCCCTCCCCTCTGACTCCTGTATTCTGTTTCCTGCAGTAACTGGGGGACTGAGAATGACGAGAAGCCCTATCACAACGGGAACTCGGACCCTCGAGGATACGGTGAGTTGTCAGAAACCCAGAAGATGACTGTCTTTGATTCTTGTGGTGTGAATAGTGTATTGTCCTCTGTTATCAGCCACTTCTCACTACATGGTGACTGGCCCTTTAATTCACAGAGCTGACTCCTCCTCCCCTTTCACAGGTCACATCGGTATCGCAGTCCCAGATGTCTACGCTGCTTGTAAACGCTTTGAGGAGCTCGGAGTGACATTTGTGAAGAAACCGGATGATGGTAAATAACGTGCTATATGGCTCATCCAGGATCGGGAGGGGGGGGGGGGGTATAGAATGGAAAGTGTAGTAATGTAGTCATCCTCAGTCACATCCACAGCTGCATTCTCAATGCTTATACTCCAGTCACATCCACAGCTGCGTTCATGGTGCCTATACTCCAGTCACATCCACAGCTGCGTTCATGGTGCCTATACTTTAGTCACATCAAGAGCTTTAATTACAATTATATACAGCAGTCACATCCACAGCTGCACACGGAAGTGCCTTAAAAGATTAACTACTTAGATCCCATAACGGCCTTGTGATAGATGGTCGCTCGGTGTACAGCACTACACTTCCCACAATGTAGTGCAACAAACTGGTGCTTATGATCCTCCCTTGGGTGGGGCTTAGTTGTCATGTGACTGCACAGCTGATATTTATGTGACACATGGTGATGTGATGTCTGTAAAATTGTAAGTGCAGCTCTGGGTGTGACTGGAGGATGGGTAATTACATTGCACTAATGTAAGATAAATGTCTCCTAGCACATCCGGGCCTGCACTGTACTGTAGCAGTGAGAGGGGTGAAGAAATCAGTAGCACTGTTGGTACAGCTTTGGCTGTGACAGGAGTATGAGGCCTTTTGGCTATAACCTGTTAGATGGCGCTCGTGTGCTGGTTGCAGCTCTCTGATCTGTGTTTGTTTTTTTTCCTCCAGGTAAAATGAAGGGTTTGGCGTTTGTTCAGGACCCGGATGGTTACTGGATTGAGATTCTGAGCCCTAATAACATGGTGTGCATTGTGTGATGCTCCGCCATCGTTCTACGCTGGACCCCGCACGCCGCCTTTATCTTGAGAGCTTCTCATGTTGTGCTGCAGAAGTCGCGCTGTTACCATACAGATCACCGGATGGCGCTCGCCCTGCAGAGCATTACACTACATCAGACACCAGCACTTAGTGAAAGACCGCTCCTTGTGTTATAGGTCGTGTGACCTCCCCTCATCCAGTGACTGAAGACCCGTCAGTATTACCCTAGATTTAGTGCCTTAACTGGGGCGGCGCCAGTGTAGAAGACCGCCATCGCCGCGCTGTACGATCAAAGCGTTATAATAAACTGGATATTACTGTTGAGAGTTATTGTCTGCTGGGAGTTGTCTGCTTTATTTTGGGTATGGTCTCGATGGGGATGTCAGTGACAGTGTTGTCATAGAGACTTGTGTGGCTGTAGCCCGTCGTCCACACCGGTGAGGGCTGGTGATGTGTAATATAGGAGTGCAGGGCTGATATCTGCTGTGTGATGATGTCATAGTTACAGACCGCCCATCAGTATATGCCCTATATGGGACAGTGACTGTCAATGTCTGTAAAGCGCTGCGGAATATGATGGCGCTATACAAGTAAGCATAATAAATAAATATAAAAATTTCCTAATGGGGCATTATAGTATGGATGGGGGGGGGGAGCTAATTGATGCATTATAGTGTGGGTGTGGCAACTAACAGCATTCATGCCCCCACACAGTATAATGCCCCCTTCCAGTGTCTCCTTGCCGTATGCTTCAGTAATTGTCAATGCTGCTGCTTGCACAAGAGCCGTCATGTGTGAAGACCACAAGGATGATTCCTGCGGCCGCTAGTGCAATAGATTAGGGCTTGGCGGACAGGAAGAGGAAGGTTTCTCATGGCCACTGCTGTAATGTAAGTGCTGAGACGCGGGGGTCTGCCAGCTGAGTTATATAGTATGGAGGGCATTACATCTCACATCTGCTGTAGTGTGTGTATATATATATATATATATATATATATATATATATAATCTTCCTTATATTACATCACACACCATCTAATGTGATGTATGTATATACACACCAAAAATAGATGATGTAATATAAAGGAAATATACTGTATATAGCTCCTCATATTACATCATCTATTATACATATTGGTCCTTATAGTGTATATATATTGTATATGTTGCTCCTTTATATTACATAATCTATTATATACGTCGCTCCTGATATCACACACACACACACATATTTATATATATATTTCTCCTTATATTACGTCATTTATTGTATATGTTGCTCCTGATATTATCATCTATATATGTGGCTCCTTATATTATAAGGCAGGGGTAGGGAACCTTCGGCTCTCCAGCTGCTGTGAAACTACACCTCCCAGCATGCTCCATTCACTTCCATGGGAGTTCCCAGAACAGCAGAGCCAGTGTGCATGCTGGGAGTTGTAGTTTTGCAACAGCTGGAGAGACATACGTTCCCTACCCCTGTTATAAGGGCTAGTTCACACGTGGGCAAAGGGGAGGTTTTTGACAGCGGATTTCGCTTCAAAATCAGCCCCTTTACAATGGAGCCCTATGTGAACAGCTAGCTTTTTTTTCTGCTAGGTTTTTTTCAGCTAGCAGAAAAAAGAAGCGACATGACCTTTCTTCAGGCGTTTTCTGCCTGAAGAAAGCAATAGAAGTGAATGGGAGGCAAAAACCGCGGCTTTTTGCAAAAATAAGCGACGCGGTTTTTTCAGCCCACTCACTTTATGGGAGGGTAAAACAGCCTGGCTTTTTTTGGAAGCGGTTTTTACAAAAAAAAAAAAAAAACTCCAAAAAAAGCTTGGCAAGGTAAAAAAAAAAAAAAAAAAGCTAATTAGGAAGCGTTTTTTTTCAGGACCAAAATAAGCCAGGAGGTTTTTACATGTGAACTAGCCTTATATCCCTCCTGTGCACACACTGCAGTTCTCCTCTATGTAGACTGTCCAGGTTGTATTGATGATAAGAAATGAGATAATTTTGCAGATAATCTGAATCTGTGTGTCTCCATGGTTGCAGTCACACCCTGTGTAGTCGGACCTCGCAGTCCTCATGGTCTCCTCTCTACAGAGGGGCTGTACTGAAGACTAACCACATCCCGCGGTAGTGGTGATCACGTGACTATTGAGGTCACATGATCATTCTGCTCCCAGCTTCGGCCATTTTCTTGACGCCCTGTATGAATCTGTATACTAGGAATTGTCCTCTTCTGACGGCCTGTTACGGCTTATTATGCCAGGAGTAAATATGGCCGCCCCGCGTTGGAACGTCGTGACGTAGGCTGCCGTTCAGTGGGCGGGACCTGGTGAGGCGTAGAGAGCTGTCAGTGCGGCTGGTTAGATCTGTGTGTGGTGTGTATATAAATAATATGTGTATTGGTGTAGTGTGATGTGTGTGTATGTGTATAGGTGTACTGTGAGGTGTGTATAGGTGAAGTGTGTGTATGTTTGTAGTGTGTGTATAGGTGTAGTGCGAGGTGTGTGTATGTGTATAGGTGTAGTGTGTGTATGGTTGTAGGGCGAGGTGTGTGTATGTATGTGTATAGGTGTAGTGTGATGTGTATGTGTATAGGTGAAGTGTGTGTATGTTTGTAGTGTGTGTATGTGTATAGGTATGTTTGTAGTGTGTGTATGTGTATAGTGTGATGTGTGTGTATGTGTACAGGTGTAGTGTGATGTGTGTGTATGTGTACAGGTGTAGTGTGATGTGTGTGTATGTGTATAGGTGTAGTGTGAGGTGCGTGCATATATCATTGATTATTGATCGTCGTCTATATGATCTGTGTGTTATATGTACGCCCTGTCCCTCTCACTGCTCCTCCTGTCCCTCTTCTTTCAGAGCTGCCAGTTGGCGCCAGGATGAGTAACAGCCACCCGCTGCGCCCGTACACTGCTATTGGTGAGATTGACCATGTGCACATCCTGTCGGAGCACGTGGGCGCCCTGATTAATGGCGAGGAGTACAGCGACGTCACCTTCATCGTGGAGAAGATGAGGTTCCCGGCCCACAGGGTCATCCTCGCCGCCCGCTGCCAGTACTTCAGGTACTATCATGTCAGCCCTCCATGTGGTCAGGATCTCTGCTCGCTGTCAGTGAATGGAAACCTTCTCCATCCACCTGGAATATTCCTGATATATTGTAACAAAGCCTCAGCTGTGACGCCAGTACTAGGTCCATACAGTTGTTGGTTTTTTTTTGGTTTTTTTCTAAATGTGTTCTCGCTCACTGACCGGAAACAGATGTAAGAAATGGAGGCAAAAAAGCTGCAGAACTTGTTGGACGGAATTTTTATTTCAGAATTTTTCTTGGTGATTATTAGTGAAGATTCCATGTGGGGTGGATACACAGGGGTATGACCGATTTGTGTGTATATCTATTGTGTATTACACAGGGCGCTCTTATATGGAGGAATGCGGGAGTCACGCCCGGAAGCGGAGATCACCCTGCAGGACACCAGCCCCGAGGCGTTCACCATGCTGATGAAGTACATGTACACGGGCCGGGCCAGTCTGCGTGATGAGCGGGAGGAGGTGCTGCTGGACTTCCTGAGCCTAGCCCACAAGTATGGCTTCCCCGAGCTGGAGGACTCCACCTCTGAGTACCTGTGCACCATCCTGAAGATCCAGAATGTCTGCATGGTCTACGACGTGGCCAGCCTCTACTCCCTGACCAAGCTCAGCACCACCTGCTGCATGTTCATGGACGGCAACGCCCAGGAAGTCCTCGCCAGCGACGGCTTCCTGACCCTCTCCAAGGTACCAACATCACTGCATGGAGTTCTAGGTTATCTATAACATGTTTGTGTAAAAGGTTCTAGATTGTAGATAGAGATCACTACACAGGATTGTTTGGCAGTCTAGAACCTTACACTGAACAACAGGGGTAAGCAACCTTTTTTGGTCAGTGTGCCGATCTGAATTAAAAAATCAAAGATGAGGTACTCGGAGTGCCGGGTAATAATTGTAAGACTGACGACCCCTATACTAAAGTCATATAGCACAAACCAAAACATAGAGGTGCTCTCATACTGCGCTCTCAGTCACATATGTTTACTGCTATTTGCCTGGGTACACGTGTTCTTTTCCATTAGAAGGGATGCAAGTAGATGTGTAACCCGCAGTTAGTAGTAAATGTATGCAACTGGTAGCAGAGTGAGGTATCACCAGTAGGGGGCGACACACAATGTACCTGGATGCTGCATCTAGTTCCCAGCCGCCAGTACCTTCGCCTTTCTGTAAGTGAAACGCAGATTAATTTCAGCTACATTTAATTCCTTGCAGTGCGGTAACCGGAATTAATAGGTGTCACACTTATACCAAAGTGACAGCACTGCTGCCTGGGGACTAGGTTTGGCTATAGCCGCATCTGGGTACACAGTGTGTCACCACCTAGAAAGAAACACCCTAAGGCTGAGGCCCCCCATTGCAGAAATGCAGCTTTTTGTGTCTATGTATGTATGTATCTCACAGCACAGGGTTCTAGGTTCTAAGGGCTCGTTCACATCTGCGCTCGGTCGCTGTTCATTCAGGTCTCCATTTCCTGCACAAAACAGAGCAGGAGACGGAAACCTGCAGGACTCTTTCATACCCTTCATTTGAATGGGTTTGAAAGCTGTCCGGCCGTGAGTGCCGGTGAGCATTTTATGCTCTCCGGCGAAACCGTTTTTTTTGTTTGTTTTTTTTTAAACGGACACAGAGTCGGACATGCAGTACTCTGTGTCCGGTTTAAAAAAAAGGGTTTCGCGGCTGAGAACATAAAACACTCACCAGCGCTCACGGCCGGACCCGGTCTGATAGCTTTCCATTTTCTGCATGCAGAAGACAGAAAGCTCAGAACGGAATCCGGGCGCTAGCGTGAACCCAGCGTCAGTCGCACACCAGTATAGATTTTCTGTAGTGACTGTGACCGCTCTCTCCGCAGGCCGCGCTCCTTGACATTGTGCGCAGAGACTCGTTTGCTGCTCCGGAGAAGGACATCTTCCAGTCCCTGATGCGCTGGTGCAGACACAACCCGAAGGAGAATCACTCGGAGATCATGGCCGCCGTACGCCTTCCGCTTATGAGCCTCACTGAGCTGCTCAATGTAGTCAGACCGTCGGCGCTGCTCACCCCGGACTCCATACTGGACGCCATTAAAGTGCGATCAGAAAGCCGTGACATGGACCTGAACTACCGCGGGATGCTGAGTAAGAGTCCGCTAATAAGATCATATAATGGGAAAGACCTACATGTAGTCCGCCAGCGGTCCTATCTGTTATGTGTTCTATACTCCAGTCACATCCAGAGCAGCAGGCTTCATCTTCATATCCTATTTATGCCTAGAGCCATATTCTAAATTCTTACACTCCAGTTACATCCAGAGCTCCAGTGACCATTTTATACTCCAAACACCTCCACAGCGGTCTTCATATTTCTTACGCAAGCTGCAGCCACAGTATTTTATAGCTCAGGCACCTGCTTAGTTACAGCCTCACTTTATTTGCATCCACAGCCTGTCATGACTTCTGTATTCCAGTCACATCCAGAGCTGCATCTACAATTCTCACACTTCATTCATATCCATTGTTGCATTAACATTTTCTAAACTCCAAACACATTCAAAGCTGCGTTCCAAATTATTTTCCAGATGCATCCAAAGCCTCACAGATGAGTCACGTTTCAAGCTGCGTTTACCAATGTAATACTCAGGTCACATCAAGAGCTGAATTTGTAATATATATTTTTTACTTGGTGTCCACCATCCAGACTCACACTCTGCGAGCAGCTTAGCCATGATCCCATGATGCACTGCAACATATGACAGGGTGGTGTTGTCCAAGTTCTATATACACTACAACTCCCACAATGTAACGCAGCAGAATATGCTTTATATATACTCTGCACATGTCATGAGAAAGCAGAGTGCAGCTCTGGATGTGACTGGTGTATGCAGGGGTTAGAGCAGGGTGGCTGGTGTATAGGGGGTGCAGTATTTTGGCCCCTGCCCTCTTTATCATTATAACCAGTCTCTTACTCTTCCCCCAGTCCCGGAGGAGAATATCGCTACCATGAAGTACGGTGCGCAGGTGGTGAAGGGCGAGCTGAAGTCGGCCCTGCTGGATGGAGACACTCAGAACTATGACTTAGATCATGGATTTTCCCGGCACCCGATTGAAGACGACTGCCGCTCCGGCCTGGAGGTGAAGCTGGGGCAACCGTGCATCATCAATCACATCCGTCTCCTCCTGTGGGATCGGGACAGCCGGTACGTCCATGACAAGGGGCTCATGATCGCCCTCTCACTTGGCTCATCTTAGGAGATTATAATAGCAGGGCTGTACAAGGCTCTCCTGGTTCACAAACAAAATGCATGACCGTCAGTAAAGACTGACACACGTGCAGGGCAGGAGAAGGGTTTATATCCAGGGCCTTGTTCTATGTCTAGATGGTCGTTGCCTCTAATACAGAACTGTTTGTCACTGCAGGTCCTACTCCTACTACATCGAGGTCTCTATGGACGAGCTGGACTGGATACGCGTCATTGACCACGCTCATTATTACTGTCGCTCCTGGCAGAAGCTCTACTTCCCGGCCCGGGTGTGCAGGTATGTGCAGTTATCTGCTGTCCACATAATGTGATGTAAAGGGGAGATCCACCATTATAAGTGCGGAAAACTGTAGGGGGAAGGCAAAGAAAGCAGCAGTCGCCCTGTATACTGCCAGGCACAAGTATGGTGACCAGTGCAGAAGAGGTCTGGGAACTAGTAATGTATCTCCTCATATATCAACAAAGCCTCTGCCCCAAATAAGGTGATACCCCACCTCCAGGATAAGTAATGTAAGGTATGTACACAGTGACTGTACCAGCAGACTAGTGAGTGCAGCTCTGGAGTATAATACAGGATGTAACTCAGGATCAGTACAGGATAAGTAATGTAATGTATGTACACAGTGACTGCACCAGCAGAATAGTGAGTGCAGCTCTGGAGTATAATACAGGATGTAACTCAGGATCAGTACAGGATAAGTAATGTAATGTATGTACACAGTGACTGCACCAGCAGAATAGTGAGCGCAGCTCTGGAGTATAATACAGGATGTAACTCAGAATCAGTACAGAATACGTAGGGTAAGTGGCTACTCAGTCTACTACAGCAGTCTGCACCCTGCACTGTCCTCCTTTCCTCTCTAGATCTCTCCTTGCACCATCCTCCTCATCTTGTCGCTGGCGGATATGTTAATCGTATCTGTTGTTTGCACTTGTTATATAATGTGATTTTCGCGCTCGCCGGCCGCTCGCCTCCGTGTAATAAGCTTCTTGTGCTGTAAACTGTCGCTACTAATTGGGATGTAGTGGTTAATAATACAGGTGCAGTGTGCACTGTGTCCACCTGGTGGCAGTGTTGTCCCTTCTGGCACCGCTCTGTGTAATTCGGTGAAGTCACCGACTGTGAGATTTGCTTTTTTGTTTCAGGTTTGATAGATAACGCCTAGAATAGAAGAGAAAGAGGGGGCGCCACATGACACTGATCCCTATCAGCATGGAGGAGCTCATGTTATCTCTGCATGCAGTGGGAAACTTAAAGGGACACTAACCTATAATCAGCAGCTTATAACAGTGCTGTAATGTAATAAGAGGAGAGGGGGCGGAATATCACATCTGCGTATGTATCTGCAGGAGGCCCTGTGTTAAAGCAGGAGATGGGTGTAGCGGTGTATTACAGCAGGAGATGATGGGTGTAGTGGTGTATTACAGCAGGAGATGATGGGTGTAGTGGTGTATTACAGCAGGAGATGATGGGTGTAGCGGTGTATTACAGGAGGAGATGATGGGTGTAGCGGTGTATTACAGCAGGAGATGATGGGTGTAGTGGTGTATTACAGCAGGAGATGATGGGTGTAGTGGTGTATTACAGGAGGAGATGATGGGTGTAGTGGTGTATTACAGCAGGAGATGATGGGTGTAGTGGTGTATTACAGCAGGAGATGATGGGTGTAGCGGTGTATTACAGGAGGAGATGATGGGTGTAGCGGTGTATTACAGCAGAAGATGATGGGTGTAGTGGTGTATTACAGCAGGAGATGATGGGTGTAGCGGTGTATTACAGGAGGGGATGATGGGTGTAGTGGTGTATTACAGCAGGAGATGATGGGTGTAGTGGTGTATTACAGCAGAAGATGATGGGTGTAGTGGTGTATTACAGCAGGAGATGATGGGTGTAGCGGTGTATTACAGGAGGGGATGATGGGTGTAGTGGTGTATTACAGCAGGAGATGATGGGTGTAGTGGTGTATTACAGCAGGAGATGATGGGTGTAGTGGTGTATTACAGCAGGAGATGATGGGTGTAGTGGTGTATTACAGCAGGAGATGATGGGTGTAGTGGTGTATTACAGCAGGAGATGATGGGTGTAGTGGTGTATTACAGCAGGAGATGATGGGTGTAGCGGTGTATTACAGCAGGAGATGATGGGTGTAGTGGTGTATTACAGGAGTAGATGATGGGTGTAGTGGTGTATTACAGCAGGGGATGATGGGTGTAGCGGTGTATTACAGCAGATGATGGGTGTAGCGGTGTATTACAGCAGGAGATGATGGGTGTAGCGGTGTATTACAGGAGTAGATGATGGGTGTAGCGGTGTATTACAGCAGGGGATGATGGGTGTAGCACTGTATTACAGCAGGGGATGATGGCCATCTTGTTTGAGCTGCTGGTAACAGTATTTAGAGAACTGCTTTATGGTAGTTACATGGACCTTGTGATATAAATGTCTGGATATAACGATCTAGTTAGACTTCTTTTGTAGAGTGTTTTGGGCGTGCTCTATGATGTCACCTATAGACTTCTTTTGTAGAGTGTTGTGGGCGTGCTCTATGATGTCACCTATAGACTTCTTTTGTAGAGTGTTTTGGGCGTGCTCTGTGACTCATGTAATACTAAGTATTCCCCAGTGATGGGTACTCATAGTATATTTAGGGGTCTCACCTCAGAGCCCACATCTGGTTCTGCACTTGGGTGTCGGATCTGTCTGATACGTATAGAAGTCGCCGGAGATCTGTGTAGTCCGCTGCTGCCACCGCCGCCACCTCCTGTCCACCATCTTCCTATTGCTCGGTTCACGGCCGCTGTGGGACTTGCGCAGCAAAACACAAAAAGTTCCGGCAGCAGTTCTGGAAACCTGAAAATTAATTACAGCCATAAATTTTTATTTCCCTCTTTTCTGGCGGGGGAGGGGACTAGCGTGGGCATTCGCGGCATTTCTCTTTCTCGGCCGGTTCAGTTAATTGCACTTTTTGCGAGCGGCTGGAGGCTTTGTCTCTCTTTTATTTCTGTCCAATGTGTGATCGAGAGCGGACAATTTGTTATTGGCGCGGCGGGGGCCCCGGGGACCTCATTACGGGCAGCACAGACGACGTCCCCGCTCCGCACATCGCACCTTCCTGCTTGTTTTCTGCTGAATTCAGGTCGTTGTCACATTAAACGAGGTCTAAAACATTCTCCGCTCGGCGGACATCATGGCGATTATAAGCGGCTGTCAAGCAGCACTGCAACACCCCCTCCCCATGTATAGGCAACACCAGCGGCACCGGAACCCCCCCATATGTAGGAAACTCCTGCGGCATCATAACCCCCTCATATGTAGGCAACACCTGTGACACCGCAACTCCCCATATGTAGGCAACACCTGCGGCACCACAATCCTCTCCACATGTGCAGTCAACACAAGCGGGGGCACCGCAACATTCCCCCCCCCCCCCCCCTCCATGTGTGGCCAACACCAGCAGCGGCACTACAACCCCCTTATTTGTTGCCACCAGCAGTGGCAATGCAACAGCCCCACCCCCCCATGTGTAGCCAACACCAGCGGCACCGCATCCCCCTCTGTGTAGCCAACACCTGCGGCAGCGCAACCTCTTCCCATGTGTAGCCAACACCAGCGGCATTGGAGCCCACCTTCCCCCTCCGCACACACCTGGCGCCATCCGCTCCGACCATGAGCCTAACATTATTCTTTCTTTACACTCCGGTCACATCCAATCCCATCTTACTTCTTTGTTGCATCTGGTTTATTCGTTGTTGCTTTAGCCCTTATTATACTCCAGTCACATCCAAATCTACATCAATACATCTAAGCACTCTGAATTTGCATGAGCACTGATCTATTATATGCAGCTTTGGAGGTGACTGGAGACCAGCACACACTACTGTAATGATAGGATGTCTGATGTGAACAATTCCCATAATCCAGATTATATCCAGGAGGGGGCAGTAAAAGCTCCTGCAACCAAGAAAGCAGCAGCTTTGGGTGTGACTGGAGTACATGATGAGTAGTGATGTATCCTGGGTGACCAGAGATGGACTATATTGTCAGCCATTATTTTGTGCATCTGCCTCTGTTGTAGCCTGTTCTTAGTTGCCATACACACGGTGCGCAGCGTGCGGTCAGAGTGCTGTGGTCTCCCCTCCCTTGAGGCTGCACTGCTGATCGGGGGTCTGTCCCCCTGCTCGTCTGCTGATGGCTTCCCCTGTCTTGTGTCCCTCCCTCCATGGTTGGATTTCCCGCTAATCCCCCCTGACCTCACAGCCGCCGCTCACATAATCCGCTTTTCTCTCTCCATCTCCGTGACCGGAGCCGCTTATCCTGAAGTCTGAGTGATGAGCGGCATGTGTATGGAGAGTGCGGAGCGTACTGCAGCGATGGACTACAAGTCCCAGCAGTCTTTGAAAGATTTCCATTTGTCTTCAATGCCCAGAGGTTGTGATGTGTCCGGTGGGAGGAGCTCAGAGATCAGCGGGCCCTGCACTTGGGGTTGGGTCCCTGTGGCCCCTCCAGTGTAGTACTTGCTGGGCCTGGATTACATGGCACTCTAGTTGCATCAAAAGTTGCAGTCACAGTTTAGCTCTCAGGCTGTCACTGTCATTGCATCCCCTCACACTCACGTGTCATTGCACCCCCTGCTGGCCATTATCTGTATACTTTGTGTTAGTGCAGCTGTGGATGTGACTGGAGTATAACATGACCTGCACTAACACTAGCTGATAAGCTTTAGGATTAATTGTGAATGCAGCTCCGGCTATAATCGGAGTATAGTGTTAGGTGACACTAGGAGAGCTGTAGATGCAGCTCTGGCTGTGACTGGAGGGTCCTGGAGTCTGACAACGAGCAGTGATGTGAATAATGCTCCACACACAGCTAATTCTGTACAATGTCCCTCTCCATGTCTTTTGTTTCTCCGTGGATCCACTGGGTATCTGTCAGCGACCGAGCCCGCAGGACTATAAGAAATCTGCTTGTACTATTGGGACCTTGTAGGTGTCTCTTATACTCCGGTCACATCCAAAGCTGCATGTAGCAATGTTGCCTTCATGCTAGCTGTCAGCGGCAGGTGCTGCCTGTTCAGAATACAGTATGCTTTGACTGTATGGCATTGTGGGAGATGTAGAGTTTGCATCAGGCATTGTACACAGGTTAGATGTAGAGCAGCTGGAATGCCTAAGCAGTGAAT
Organism: Leptodactylus fuscus; assembly: GCF_031893055.1. Lineage (NCBI taxonomy): Eukaryota > Metazoa > Chordata > Amphibia > Anura > Leptodactylidae > Leptodactylus > Leptodactylus fuscus. The sequence continues at coordinate 28,130,802 of NC_134267.1, read as the reverse complement.
TGGTCAGTGACCACCAGATGGCAGTGTGTGACCACAGCTGAGCGCAGCTCCTGAATGTCCCTGTGTATACTCAACTCTGTCCACAGAGATCAGGAGGGTCTGCATCATAAAGGGCTCATGACCATGAACATTGAGACGGCACATCCCTTTAATCCGGCGTCTTATTTCCTGTCATCAATGTCCTGCACAGATCTGCCAATATAGTCACTCTCTACAGACACCTGAGCAATCATGGCTGACAATCACTCTGATCAGTATGATATCAGCTGTGACATTCTGACCACCAGGTGTCACTGTGCAGTATGACCATCGAAGGGTAGACACCCCTACAGATGAACAATGGGGCCTGGGGGAGGGGAATAAGATGCTTCAACCCTCTATCTCTTCCCTTCCCCTGGACCACCCCACCCCATTCACATTACACAATCCATCTGATGTAACTATACTAATTAACTCAAGCCTGACTTACATGGGAGACATGTTCTTATTGGGGCTGAATAGGCACCAGGCTTATACAGTCACCACTAGGAGGAGCTCACTACATACAGATTATACAGTCACCACTAGGGGGAGCTCACTACATACAGATTATACAGTCACCACTAGGGGGAGCTCACTACATATAGAATATACAGTCACCAGTAGGAGGAGCTCACTACATACAGATTATACAGTCACCACTAGGGGGAGCTCACTACATATAGAATATACAGTCACCAGTAGGAGGAGCTCACTACATACAGATTATACAGTCACCACTAGGGGGAGCTCACTACATACAGATTATACAGTCACCACTAGGGGGAGCTCACTACATATAGAATATACAGTCACCAGTAGGAGGAGCTCACTACATACAGATTATACAGTCACCACTAGGGGGAGCTCACTACATATAGAATATACAGTCACCAGTAGGAGGAGCTCACTACATACAGATTATACAGTCACCACTAGGGGGAGCTCACTACATATAGAATATACAGTCACCAGTAGGAGGAGCTCACTGCATACAGATTATACAATCACCACTAGGGGGAGCTCACTACATACAGAATATACAGTCACCAGTAGGAGGAGCTCACTGCATACAGATTATACAGTCACCACTAGAGGGAGCTCACTACATACAGATCTGTACATTACAATTAAACTTAATGATAGATTTGTCTTCTGCAGTCTCCTGAGCTCCCGCCAGTGTTGAGTCTTTTCTACAGAGGATCTGGTGCTTTGGATCAAATCTCTGACCACTATAAAGCTTTAGTTAGGACTCAGCAGATAATTTTAAGCTTATAATGTATAAAGCTGCAGAGCTTGTTCTATGTGATGACATCTACAGTCACTGTCAGACTGTGGTCATGGCTTTATATAGTATAACGGCCAGTAATCTGGTAGATTGGCCACTAGGGCGACTCTGCTGATGCCTTTAAGGCCATATCCTGTCCTATATGTGTATACTTGCAGGCTCTTATTATTCTATATCCCATGGAGTTGAGGTGTGCGGTGCCCCCTGGTGACCGGTCTTGCTGGTATAATCCCCACACTACATGTTGCCCCACGCCTGGTCCGTCTCTTGCCTGGCACATCATCACAAGTCCTAAGCAGCTGTAATTTGCTGTGCCCGGTCGCTCCATCCATTCTGAGCCGCCTGTGCCTCCTGCGCCTGTACATTCATCAGCCTCCCCCTTCATACAGAGCAGCACAAGCGCAGCGCAGAATTGAATATAAAGCCGACGTGACAATGTGCGAGCGTCACTGATCTAGGCTGTAATTGAAAGACGGCGCTGGAAATAAGGAAGAAATGGAGAAATAAGAATAGTCCTTAAAGTGAAATGAATGTGAGACGTCAGCGAGGCAGAACGTAGACGGTGGGGATCAGGCATGACAGGGAGGGGGTGCAACGAGTAGAGGAACATTACTGCGCAGAGGTCACATCATCACACGTTGCGTCACCCGCCGATGTAAAGTAGATTATGAGAGTTGTTATTGATTGTCCAGTCTGATTCAGTACATCTCCCACAATGCACTTCAACAGTAAGGACCTAAACATGGAGGAGGAATTATAGTATTCCCTAGTCTGCTGTCCCCATAGTGTACACTGCTGGAAAGCTCTGGGTGGGCGAGGGGGCCAGTGTGGACGACTTCATGTCTCATGACTTTTTGCTGCTTTGTTAACAAGGCATCTGAGTTGTATTGTGCATATACAGTGTGTATATGATCTGCTTATGGCTATACAGTGTGTGTATCATCTGCTGATGGGTGTACAGTGTGTGTATCTTCTGCTGATGGGTGTACAGTGTGTGTATCATCTGGGTGTACAGTGTGTATATCTTCTGCTGATAAGTGGGTATCTATAATGTTATACACGACATATCTATCATCTACCTGTGTATGTGTGATAAGTGTTACACGGCTGATGTGCATGATCTACTCAGGGCTTGTTCACATCTGCACCCCGGGTCTCCGTTATGTAAGTTTCCGTTTCCTGCCTGAAACTGGGCAGGAGATGGAAACCTGCAGTCATTTTTCAAACCCATTCATATGAATGGGTTTGAAAAGTGTCCGGCCGTGAGCATCCTTGAGCGTTTTGTGCTCTCCGGTGAAACCAGGTTTTTGTTTTTTTTTTTGTTTTTTTTTTTAACTGGACACAGAGTACTGCATGTCCGACTTTGTGTCCGGTTAAAAAAAAAAAACTTTCGCCACGGAGACCACAATACGCTCGCCGGCGCTCACGGCCGGACACAGCTTGACAGGTTTCAAGACGGAAACCTGAAAACGGAAATCAAGCGCTGATGTGAACCCAGCGTAACCCAGAAGCACAAATTACCCACAAAGCAGCAGCAACAGGCAATACAGACCACTAGGATGCCATCATTTCCCACCTGTTATGTTCAGCCCCCTCTTCTTCCTCTCTGCTGTTGTGCTGCTGTTCTCTGGTATCAGCCCCCTCTTGTTCCCCTCCCCTGTTGTGCTGCTGTTCTTTGGTATCAGCCCCCTCTTCTTCCCCTCCGCTGTTGTGCTGCTGTTCTCTGGTATCAGCCCCCCCTTGTTCCCCTCCGCTGTTGCTCTGTTGCTCTCTGGTATCAGCCCCCTCTTGTTCCCCTCCGCTGTTGTGCTGCTGTTCTCTGGTATCAGCCCCCTCTTGTTCCCCTCCCCTGTTGTGCTGCTGTTCTCTGGTATCAGCCCCCTCTTGTTCCCCTCCCCTGTTGTGCTGCTGTTCTCTGGTATCAGCCCCCTCTTGTTCCCCTCCGCTGTTGTGCTGCTGTTCTCTGGTATCAGCCCCCTCTTGTTCCCCTCCGCTGTTGCTCTATTGTTCTCTGGTATCAGCCCCCTCTTGTTCCCCTCCGCTGTTGTGCTGCTGTTCTCTGGTATCATCTCCCTCTTGTTCCCCTCCGCTGCTGTTCTCTGGTATCAGCCCCCTCTTGTTCCCCTCCGCTGTTGCTCTGCTGTTCTCTGGTATCAGCCCCCTCTTGTTCCCCTCCCCTGTTGTGCTGCTGTTCTCTGGTATCAGCCCCCTCTTGTTCCCCTCCCCTGTTGTGCTGCTGTTCTCTGGTATCAGCCCCCTCTTGTTCCCCTCCCCTGTTGTGCTGCTGTTCTCTGGTATCAGCCCCCTCTTGTTCCCCTCCCCTGTTGTGCTGCTGTTCTCTGGTATCAGCCCCCTCTTCTTCCCCTCCCCTGTTGTGCTGCTGTTCTCTGGTATCAGCCCCCTCTTGTTCCCCTCCGCTGTTGCTTTGCTGTTCTCTGGTATCAGCCCCCTCTTGTTCCCCTCCGCTGCTGTTCTCTGGTATCAGCCCCCTCTTGTTCCCCTCCGCTGTTGTGCTGCTGTTCTCTGGTATCAGCCCCCTCTTGTTCCCCTCCGCTGTTGTGCTGCTGTTCTCTGGTATCAGCCGTATCAGCCCCCTCTTGTTCCCTTCTGCTGTTGTGCTGCTGTTCTCTGGTATCAGCCCCCTCTTGTTCCCCTCCGCTGTTGTGCTGCTGTTCTCTGGTATCAGCCCCCTCTTGTTCCCCTCCGCTGTTGTGCTGCTGTTCTCTGGTATCAGCCGTATCAGCCCCCTCTTGTTCCCTTCTGCTGTTGTGCTGCTGTTCTCTGGTATCGGCCCCCTCTTGTTCCCCTCCGCTGTTGTGCTGCTGTTCTCTGGTATCAGCCCCCTCTTGTTCCCCTCCGCTGTTGTGCTGCTGTTCTCTGGTATCAGCCGTATCGGCCCCCTCTTGTTCCCCTCCGCTGTTGTTCTCTGGTATCGGCCCCCTCTTGTTCCCCTCCGCTGTTGTGCTGCTGTTCTCTGGTATCAGCCCCCTCTTGTTCCCTTCTGCTGTTGTGCTGCTGTTCTCTGGTATCGGCCCCCTCTTGTTCCCCTCTGCTGTTGTGCTGCTGTTCTCTGGTATCGGCCCCCTCTTGTTCCCCTCCGCTGTTGTGCTGCTGTTTTCTGGTATCAGCCCCCTTTTGTTCCCCTCCGCTGTTGCTCTGTTGTTCTCTGGTATCAGCCCCCTCTTGTTCCCCTCCGCTGTTGTGCTGCTGTTCTCTGGTATCAGCCCCCTCTTGTTCCCCTCCGCTGTTGTGCTGCTGTTCTCTGGTATCAGCCCCCTCTTGTTCCCCTCCGCTGTTGTGCTGCTGTTCTCTGGTATCAGCCCCCTCTTGTTCCCCTCTCCTGTTCTCTGGTATCGGCCCCCTCTTGTTCCCCTCCGCTGTTGTGCTGCTGTTCTCTGGTATCAGCCCCCTCTTGTTCCCCTCTCCTGTTCTCTGGTATCGGCCCCCTCTTGTTCCCCTCCGCTGTTGTGCTGCTGTTCTCTTGTATCAGCCCCCTCTTGTTCCCCTCCGCTGCTGTTCTCTGGTATCAGCCCCCTCTTGTTCCCCTCCGCTGTTGCTCTGCTGTTCTCTTGTATCGGCTGCGGCCTGCATTACACGATTATCCCGGAGACTTCCCAGACAGGAGGATGTTCATGGTTGAGCAGAGTGGAGTTGGCGCGGTGGCATTAGTGATGTATTACTCCACAGTGCACTAACAAAACCTGACCTGACGGCTGCAATAACCGGCTTCATATCATCACCGCGCAGCACAAACAGCAGCGCCAAAAAGCCGACAACCACTAAAAAACCCATCTCTGCTATTACACGAGGATGAGGAGTCTCGTTGACTTTTCAATTGTGCGAAAATGACGGCAGATCTCTCGCTTCTCTCCACGCTGGAGCTAATCTACCTCAACCGGCAGGACGGCGCCGAGATAGGGGAAGGCAATGAGGCTGCGAGGCGGCTGCACACAGACGCTTATTTTATTACACCAATTACTCTGCAGAGTCCATCATTTTAGGAATCATTAGACGCCTCACACAAAAATCCTGACGTGGTGATAACCGGAGCCTCGGCAATACACCGGAGTCGTGATTGTCAGGGACAGGCACATTCATCTACAGCTCTCATGTGATGTGTATTGTATATACTAAACTTGTGTCTATGAGCTGCCAGGAGGAGCAGTGAGGGGGCCAACAACTTGTATGAGCTCAAAACAGTCTCACATAACAGTTTGTCGCTGACCAGGATCATTCAGTGGGTGGGCGTTGTCCTGGTTGATGTCCTGCAGGGGAGTCACTATGATGGTTACCCATCACTACATTACTCCAGCCATGTCAGATGGTTTGTACAGTCTGAGGCAGTGTAGAAGAGGAGTAATCATGTCACTGGAGTCTTATACTCTGGTCATGTCCAAAGCTGCATTCACTATTCTTGTACTCCACTCACTTCCAGAGCTGCATTCACTATTCTTGTACTCCAGTTACTTCCAGAGCTGCATTCACTAGTCTTGTACTCCAGTCACTTCCACAGCTGCATTCACTATTTTTATGCTCCACTCACTTCCACAGCTGCATTCACTAGTCTTACACTCGCTATATTTCCACTCTAGTCCAGTTGTGCTGTATGGCCCCTGTTCTACTCCAGACACATCTAAAGCTGCGTGTACTATTCTTGTGGGTATATTAGATCGTATACGGTAAGCCGGGGTCACCCTGTATGGGGGTATTTCCTGCAGTCGGGGGGCAGTGATGTTACGAGAATGAATCAGAGATCTGCCCAAATCCACAATTTTAAAGCCACTTTGTGTCACTTTGTCTGTAGTCGCCTCCAGAGCTGCGCTCTCTATTCTGCTAGTCTTCTGTTCCTTCAGATCTTCCTGCGGATCTTGTTGGAGTCTAAGAGCAAAATCTAAGCGCTTTACAGAAAGTCAGTAGAGGCTGTCATAAAGCACTGGCCCAGCAGGGGGCAGTGAGAGGTGGGCGGGTCTGGAGCCTGAGAGCCAACAGGAAAACCCGCACAATGTGTACGGGGTTCTGTATATAACAAAGCCTGTATAGGAGGCCGGGGAGCTGTGGATGTGACTGGAGGCTGTTACCGAGCACTCACCAGCAGGGGGCAACAGAGAATTATTCTAGGAGCTATATAACCTGAGAGCCAACAGGAAAGCAGCACAATGTGTATGGGGTTGTAAGTATAACTCGGCCTGATACAAAGCAGAGTCAGTAGAGGGCAGTACTGAGATGGTAGTTAGCAGAAAAGCAGCAGCATTGTTGATGCGGCTCTAGATGTGATTGGAGTGTAGTGATGGACCTGGGATGTCGTATTCACCGGATTGTGGTCGCCGTAGCTTTCATACTGTCGTTGTGCAGGGTCCGATGTTCACCCTGTGGTCACTCCACTCCTGCACTGCACATACGGCGAGTGTCACGTCCGCTGTCACCTCAGCCAGAGATACTGCGCTCCATCCTCAGGAAAGCGCTGCACCAGCTGAAACCAATTAGATGAGTCAGGTGCCGTCCCCGCCACCGCCGCAGTGTTATTAATGGCCTTCCCAAACATGGCGACAGAATTCGCGCGGACACATTTAGTGCTTCGTCCACCTTGAAAGTTTCAGCTTTGCAAGTTTTCATCATTAATTAGCAAGAAGCTCGGCGGCCCCGGAGCCCGCGGGGAGAAGCTTCAGCTCAGCAGTGAGACCTTCCTCATTAGCCGCCATCTTGGCGCAGGTGGAGGACACTGCGAGGTACGACCCCGCCGCTGTGGATGTGAGTTAACCCCCGAGCTCCTGGCAGCCTCATACTGAACTCACGTCCGTATGTAAATTCTACAACTCTGTCACATGATGTAATCCGATGGCGCCCGACACACTCCACTGAGCTGTAAAGGGTTACTTGGCTTTGTGATGGATAATATTCTGTCAGGTGTGAACAGAGCTCAGTATCGGTTTTTGTACATTGTGGCGTTGGGTATAGCACGGCTCCGCTAAACGTGCTGCTTAAGTCGCAATTGTTTAATCATAGATGTTTGTGGAAGACTTAAAGGGGAACTCCATATTTACATAAGGGAGATCGCCATCTTTAATTAAAGGGAATTTGTCAGCAACAAATTCTGTAACTTTGCAAAGAAGTTAGGTGCAATTATCTAGAGCAGTGAGTGAACTCCGGCAGGAGAGGCCACGCCCCCAAAGCTTTTGTCAGATAATTTGCATTAGGACAAAACACTGAAAATTAAAATGAAGCTGCGATACAGAATAAGAAAGACATCTATGGAAAGTGTAGCCACTGCTCTACCAGGCCCAGTCATTAGGACTGATTGTGATTGTCCTGCTGACAGATCTGTGTCCATAGAGGCAGCACAGCCAGCTATGTGCAGGAGGTGCACAGGCTCTACAACAGCAGCACTAAGGAAGTTTTCTTGACAATTTAGACAGTTGCCAACTTTTACATTTAGGAGACAAAGGAAAAATAACACAAACTTTGGTAAGCTTTTGTCTGACAACTCCCCCCCGGGCGTTTAGCTGAGACCCTGACTGCTTTTCTAATAATCGAGGCCAGTCCCCATGTCATGTATGAGGATGATGAGCGTTTGCAGTGCGGTGTGTCAGGCTCGCAGTCTCGTGTTTTTTTCCGGGTCCTTTCATTTGCCATTTCCTCAATTTTCACCCTTTGGTGATTTTTGAGAATTGAATATAGATTACAGCTATAATAATCCATTCCAGCGAGGGAAAGGACAGCAAGAGGCGGGAGCGCGGCAATCCTCAGCGCACAGTCACCGCGCTCAGCCTGCCGTGACGCCAGAAGTGTGGACTGGAATATTATATAGGAAGTGATGGGAGAAATAGTCAATAAAAGTGACGAGATGCAGATCTAAATACTATGGGACCGCTGGCCTGCTCCCTCGGCACTGCCCACCTGCGCCTCAGCACTGCCCACCTACCTCCTGCGCCTCAGCACTGCCCACCTGCCGCCTGCTCCTCAGCACTGCCCACCTGCCTCCTGTGCCTTAGCACTGCCCACCTGCCTCCTGAGCCTCAGCACTGCCCACCTGCCTCCTGCGCCTCGGCACTGGTCGCCTGCCTCCTGCGCCTCAGCACTGCTCACCTGCGGCCTGCACCTCAGCACTGCCCACCTGCCTTCTGTGCCTCAGCACTGCTCACTTGCGCCTCAGCACTGCCCGCCTGCAGCCTCAGCACTGCCCGCCTGCAGCCTCAGCACTGCCCACCTGCCTCCTGCACCTCAGCACTGCCCGCCTGCAGCCTCAGCACTGCCCACCTACCTCCTTCGCCTCAGCACTGCCCGCCTGCAGCCTCAGCACTGCCCACCTGCCTCCTGTGCCTCAGCACTGGCCGCCTGCGCCTCAGCACTGCCCGCCTGCCTCCTGCGCCTCAGCACTGTTCACCTGCGCCTCAGCACTGTTCACCTGCGCCTCAGCACTGTTCACCTGCGCCTCAGCACTGCTCACCTGCGCCTCAGCACTGCTCACCTGCGTCTCAGCACTGCTCACCTGCGCCTCAGCACTGCTCACCTGCGCCTCAGCACTGCCCACCTGCCTCTTGCGCCTCAGCACTGCTCGCCTACGCCAACTATCTGCCTCCATCCTCCACCATACAACCCAGTAGGACCCAGCCACTGCAGGACCTCACTGTTATCAAGATCTCTGCTTGCAGTCAGTGATTGTGAACATTCCCTTTTCCTTCTTAAAAGTTAACAAAGTAGAATTATTATTTTTTTCGATTTTTAATCTTTTTTTTTTTTTTTTCTTCCCTTCCATATAATTTTCCTTCTGAGCCTGAAATGTTCCGGACTGCGCACAATTATTCCACCGCTCTGATTACAGACTAATTAATACGGCTTCTCCCCGTGTACGCGGCGGCAGATAGACAAGTCCATTAACGGCGTCTCGGATTTTTTTGCTTGGGCTCTTGAACAGTCGCAGTTATTTCTGCAGATTCTAATAGAATCATTTTCTGCCAAAACATGTTTTGTATAATTAATGGTGGAGTCAGAGCGCTGAGTGACGGACATATCAGTGCAGCGCACGGTGCGGCACAGGCCGGCGAGGAAATAACCGGGATCAGCCGCAGAGATAAGTCACAGACTCTTGGTAATCGCTGCTCACTGCCCTATGGAACGAAACGTAAGACTTGATACTGCCTTTCCTAATCATCTAGTGACGTCATTATAGTCTGTGATCTTTAAAGAAACTCTGCCGACAATCTGGAAACTTTCTGTATCAGATTCTGTAAGGTCACAGACCTCGTCTTACTGCTCTATTCGAGGGTCTCATGTGTACGAAGCCTGCAATATTGTTGCAACTTAGAGCTTTTATCTTGTTACTTGCAGTACCACTCTTCACCAGTTCTGATTTTCAGCATTTTTTTCCATAGACGCTAATATAACAGCGCCCCCTCGATCTTAACTTTTTAGCTTTGCAATACAATAGATTTTGGAGAATATTTTTCTGTTCCGCAGCAATTAGTGCTGTTACTTTCAGCACAATTAAGCAGTCTACTGTCAAGTGGGTGGTACTAGGTTACAGCAGAAAGACAGGGAACGCCCACCTGACAGCAGAGAGCACAATTGTATTGAAACTTAGATACGGTTTCTCCGGAACGGTCGTGGCTAGCCAAATATTTCCAACTATGCTGGAATCGGTAAAGCGGTGGCCGTTGACGGGTACAACAAGTGGGTGTTGGTGGAAATGGTGAATGTTCCCCTTTAAGACCTTTCTGCTTGGCACCACCTTAAAGCAGTCCTCTCCTCGCTCCGGAATGGCGAGACGCGGTCGTGCTGCCATGGCGGCCAATATTAATCCATTACTCGTTGTGGTGTGAGACCCGTACTTGTCGCTCACTATATAGAGAGACAGCGCAGTTTTTGCCTTGATGCTCTGGATAAGTAATCCGACATTGCGCCCAGGGGACAGATTCGCCGCTGACAGCTCAGCAGACACACGGCGCACGCTTCTTTTCGTTAGCTTTGCAGTTTTCGATTAAACTCTCCGTCCGTGGAGCTCAAAAGACTCTTAAAACCAGTGGGCGGCGCCGCCGAGGACCCGGCGTCTTATCACCTCTATCTGGAGATGAAGATGAAGCTCCTGACACTGCTGCCCAATGGGGTGGGGGATCTGCTCACATCACCTGTAATAATATCAGAGCCCAGGGACGGAGACGAAACCAAATATTTTGTTACACATAAAGGGTAACTCCAGGCACAAGTGAGGATTATATGGGCGCCCTGTCACATGGCTAGCAGGAGTACTACTCCCGTCAGACCTCAGGGTCAGTCTGTGACTTCAGAGCAGATTCTTCTTGTGCTCTGTCACCCCTTACTGGATGAGAGGCTAATATCTGTTCTCCTGGTGATCTAGGGTAGTGGCAGGGTTAATCCTGATCTCCAGGACGGCTCGGTGGATAGCACTGCAGCGCTGGTTTTCTGGATTCAAATCCAACCAAGGACAACATCTGCAAGGAGTTTGTATATTCTCCCCGTGTTCCTGATCCCCTGGTGGTCTAGGGCAGTGGAGGGGTTGATGTATTCTTCCCTGGTGGTCTAAGGTAGTCGTCCTGCATTTCTATGATGGTCTGCGGTTGGACCAGTATGTTAGTGTGAACTGTCCCAACCGCAGACCATCATAGAAACACAGGACGACTACCCTAGACCACCAGGGAAGAATACATCAACCCCTCCACTGCCCTAGACCACCAGGGGATCAGGACTTTTTTCCCCACTATCAGTATGTGTTTGGAGTGTGGGAGTACTCAGTGGAAACCCATGCAAACACCTTGCAGATGTTGTCCTTGCTTGGATTCGAACCCAGAACTCCAGCGCTGCAGTGCTAACTACCGAGCCACCGTGCCACCCTGGGGATCATGATTAACCCTGCTAGATCACCAGGAGAACAGGTGTTACCCCTCCACTACTCTAGATCACCAGGGAAACAATCATTTAACCCCTCCACTACCCTAGATCACCAAGAGAACAGATTTTTAGGAAAGCTGGCATTAACCTCTTCACTACCCTCCTGCAGTCTTAGAGGATGACCCCCAGTTTGAGACATTTGACGTCTACATTCATTTTCTCCCCGCACTTTGATCGGAATGTAATATCTGTCTAATATTAACACCTCCCCCGCTCGCAGGGTCGGGGGAATGTGCACGAGAACCGCTGATCGGACTATAACCACATTTCCTCCTCGTCTAATCGCTTCTCTAGATTTCAAAACTGGTTTTTCATCCCTCCTGTGATCCAGAGCCGGAGAACAGAGTGAGACTGATCTGCGCCCGGCGCTCTCCATCAAAGCCGTTTGCCGCAGCAATTAAGTCCCAATTATTCCTGTAGGAGACAGAACTGTTTGTATTGGGAAATGTCTGCGAATAACGGTCGCGCCGAGTCAGCGAATAAACAAACCCAAAGTTTATAATTGCCACCGGGCATTAAAAACGACTTTAATAACAGGCGCACAGGCGGTGTAAATAACAGTCTGACTGTACAGGTGACGGGGACGGGCTCTGCGCTGACTGTACAAGTGACGGGACGAACTGTGTGCTGACTGTACAAGTGATGGGGACGATCTGTGCGCTGACTGTGCAGGTGACGGGGACGATCTGTGCGCTGACTGTGCAGGTGATGGGGACGATCTGTGCGCTGACTGTGCAGGTGACGGGGACGAGCTGTGCGCTGACTGTGCAGGTGATGGGGACGATCTGTGCGCTGACTGTGCAGGTGACGGGGACGAGCTGTGCGCTGACTGTACAGGTGACGGGGACGATCTGTGCGCTGACTGTACAGGTGACGGGGACGAACTGTGCGCTGACTGTGCAGGTGATGGGGACGAACTGTGCGCTGACTGTGCAGGTGACGGGGACGATCTGTGCGCGGACTGTACAGGTGACGGGGACAGTCTCTGTACAGATGACGGGGAAAGTCTCTGCGCGAACTGTACAGGTGATGGGGACGATCTATGCGCTGACTGTACAGGTGACGGGGACGATCTGTGCGCTGACTGTACAGGTGATGGGGACGATCTGTGCGCTGACTGTACAGGTGATGGGGGTGATTTCTGCACTGACTGTACAGGTGATGGGGACGATCTGTGCGCTGACTGTACAGGTGATGGGGACGATCTGTGCGCTGACTGTACAGGTGTCGGGGACGATCTGTGCGCTGACTGTACAGGTGACGGGGACGATCTGTGCGCTGACTGTACAGGTGACGGGGACGATCTGTGCGCTGACTGTACGAGTGACGGGGACAGTCTCTGTACAGATGACGGGGAAAGTCTCTGCGCGAACTGTACAGGTGATGGGGACGATCTGTGCGCTGACTGTACAGGTGTCGGGGACGATCTGTGTGCTGACTGTACAGGTGATGGGGACGATCTGTGCGCTGACTGTGCAGGTGACGGGGACGAGCTGTGCGCTGACTGTACAGGTGACGGGGACGATCTGTGCGCTGACTGTACGAGTGACGGGGACAGTCTCTGTACAGATGACGGGGAAAGTCTCTGCGCGAACTGTACAGGTGATGGGGAAGATCTGTGCGCTGACTGTACAGGTGTCGGGGACGATCTGTGCACTGACTGTACAGGTGACGGTGACGAACTGTGTGCTGACTGTACAGGTGATGGGGACGATCTGTGCGCTGACTGTGCAGGTGATGGGGACGATCTGTGCGCTGACTGTGCA